>NW_021939546.1:788056-805232 GCF_001715985.3 Manacus vitellinus | reverse complement strand
TGGCCAGCCGCGCAGCAGAGTCGCAGGGAAAAACACAGAGTAAGAAACTAAGCGCTGTCCCTCAGGTTGTACAGTTAAAGCCACCACAGTTAATTTGGGTGCTTGTCTCAGGTCTCTACCTGCGATTTGCTCCTTTAAGAAATGTTCTAAATGAAGTTGTATTATCTAGATTTCTTTTGCAGCTATAGGTGAGCAAAGAATGCACAGCAAATTTTGTCAAGTGCTGTTTTTAATACCCTGTCCTCAGGGTTCTGTGCAGATGGTTTCTTGCCAGGCAGTACTAATATAAATCATTGAGCCTCATTTTCTTATGATTTGCTTGTCATCTTTTGCTAGCAGTGTGGACTTTTTTACTTGTATGACATTCTTATTTTCTTGTAGCACAGAGCAGTAAATTAATGGGCTGCTAGGGAAGTGAGAGGGGTGTGACAGTAATAGAAGAGCATTTGGGGGCAAATCAAATTACTGTCAATATGACAGTTGATCACTCATTTCAGGAAATAAACTCTTGCTCTTGGATAACAGTCTTGGATAACAGCAGGCTAATGGGGTTTTTTCCAAACACACATATCCTACAGATCTGATCAGATTTCAACAAAACAAAGAAAACAGTCCATTTCAGAAAAGATGGCAACATCCTATGTCTGTTTTGGGGGTGGAAAAATGGGGACAGAAAGCAGCAACTGAAAAGGTTAGATGGTTAGAGTTCGGGGGATGTAACATTTAAACTGCTGCTGTGTGAGTGGTGATTGAATTTGTATGAGTAAAGGGGATGTCCTTAAAAGCAACAAATAGATTAAAATAACAGCATTGAGGGTAAATCCCTAGAGGACACTAACTGAAAGAAGCAGCATGGAGGAGCGATTGCCCACTACTCATTAAACTGAGAAGAGAAACTGTGGAAGGAAATTGAGAAACTTCTACTTTTTTAAATGTAAAAGGATCAAAGGCAGAGTGATCTGGAGAACTGTACAGATGATGTAATGGTCCTAAAATTTGCTAGGAATTTATTTTACCTCTAAGGACTTCAAGTTCATTGGCATCCCAGAGGTGAAATATCAGTGTCATTTGGGGCAAAACTGAGCAAAAGTCCCTGTTATATCCATAGCAAGTATAAAAAATCCAAATAGTTCTCTCTTTGGAGCCCTTTTGAGAATCAGGATGTAAGTTAATTGTTTTGTAGCTGGTTAGTAACTTATCAGTGCTAAGATATCTCAGAACATTTGAAGCATTTTTGGCAATAAAACCTTTTTGTATGCATTTGTGATCTTTGCCCTGATATTAGCTCTTGATGTGCTGCAAAAGGCATGGGATTTTTCTTTCCTTTTTGAAATAGCAGAAACAGTGCAGGCTCTGACATTCATTCAGGAGCTGTACAACCTTTCTTCCTGCCATTTCCTTCATGTGACTTCTAAACAGTATTTTGTAAGCTAACTCCCAATTTCTGTAACTACTTCTGTGTCAGAATTCAGTAAAAACTCTGGGTCATAATCTCAGTTTGTTTAAATTCTACTGGATTTGACCTTGAGTCAGTGTAAGCTTGTGTACATCTATTCACTTCAATAGCATTCCAGTGTTCAGCCTCTGCAATAAGTAACTTGTCTGCTTGTAATTCTCATAAGACCCATTTTCTTAAAAGGTGCATCAAAACCAGTGACTACAGACAGTGCAGAAAGAACATTATAACATTAAGGCTTAATTTTCTGGAGTGAGTCTAAAACCTTGAATAGTAAAAACTAGCAAAAACTACTTGCTTTCTAGTTACTTAATTTTGATTGCTTTTTGTTCTGAAGAATCCATGCAGTCCTTTATCATGCCAGAATGCAATGTGATGGTTTTAAATAGTTGCATAACCTTACAAGCTAACTGAAAGATTGAAAGTGCATTTAAAGTATACTGAGTCTTGAAGTCTTTCTGTAAAGCACATGACTGGTGTCCACGTGAAAGCAAGGAGTTTGCTTTGACAGTAACCTGCATTTCCCAGTCAGGAAATTTCCCAGTCAGGAAATTTCCCAGTCAGGGCAGTGTCAGGAGCATTGTTGTGCTCATTGCTGGACCAGCACACACTCACACAGCCTGGCAGGTACCACAGATAGTTCTCCCTGGGGAAAGCTGTGGTGGCGAGGGTGTGGGATACTCAGCATTGCCAGCGTGTAGCACATACTGGCTCTCAGAAGCACAGAAGGCTTCAGCTTCAAAACTAATAATTTGATTTTTTTCAGCTGCAGTATATTGTTTCTTAGAATATTGTCTGAAACCATCATCATTCTCAAATCCCAGAATAGCAGTTTTATGCAGCAATAAAATTACACTTCTTTTTCTCTCATTTTAGGATTCAGGGTTACGATTCCACTATGTGGCTGCTGGAGAAAGGGGTAAACCACTGATGCTGCTACTTCATGGCTTTCCAGAATTCTGGTAAAACTCCCTACATGCTTTTCTTATATAAAAGAGGCTGCATAAGATACCCAAGAGCGAATATCTCAACCTAAATATCCCCAGTGTGATCCATTATACATGTTTATGAGTACTAACTAATGGCATGAAGTTTTAGTAGGCAATAAACCACGGAAACATTTTTTTAACTACAGCATCCACAAAAAATTCCTGCAGACTAACACAAACCAACCATCTTTTTTGCATTTTCAATTCACTTTTCCCCAGGTATGTACCCTTTTCTTCAAACTTTGGTGAGGAACTGCTCATTTTTAACAAATTTCCTCTTTGGATAGCACTTGTACTATATGGATAAACTTATGAATTATTGCAGAGGGTATTAAAATAAGGATAAGCAATATGGATTGCTCCGTTTATTAAAAATACTATACCTTAATTTTTAACTGAGGAAGGTGAAGAAGAACTATGAGTTCTATAGGCTATTGTGCAGCCTAATTTCAGAATGCTACTCAGGGAAAAAGATTCTATTATTAGTTCATCACAAGATGAATGATGAATCAAACACAATCCTAAATGTTTGTTTATAACAGTGAAAAGCAGTCATGTGTCTAATGATTTAACCAAAGGCTATCATTGTCAGGTTTAACTAGTGAAGCATGGCTTACAGAACTTGCTACCAAAAAACCAAGAAGGGAATAAAGGAAGTGCTAATGCCAGTAGTTCAGCAAGTTAAACGATCCTTTTTCCTTCCTAAACTCAGGTACGGAGCTAGGGTCCACTGTTGCAACTGTCATCTTTCAATTTGGACTAAGGTCATACCATGACAAACTGACCCAGGTAAAACAAAAGTCAGTTCTCTTCCCTTAGCAGCAATTTCCCATAGATACTAATGGCCTTGAGGATGATGGTAAAGAGTCATGTTTATGTTAAGGTAAATTTTCAAAGAAGTAGATTGTTCTAATAGTAAATTGCTATCTAAAATTATTAAAACTGCAAACTTTGATTGAAAGGACTGTTAGATGGAGCAGTGCATATTCTATGCAAACATTATGCATACCTTGCATAAAGCATATTCTAACAGAGGCAATGAGAGTGCAGCTGATTTCCCCTACAGGGGGAATGGAAAAATTAGCAGTTTACATACATATTCTACTGAGATCAAGTATATTACTTTTAAAAAGCAGTAGCCATTCTTACAGTTTAGAATGGTGAGTCATGCTATAAGTGATGGCTAATATATTATATTATCTGACCATTCAAAAATTATGAATAAAAAACCTGTTATACAGGTCACTGGGACCACCAGTAGCATAGTTCATATCACTGTTTTTAAAAAGAAGACTACATGCTATGCTAATAGTCTGTAAAACAGTTATGCTACAAATACTCAGGTTGGGTTGTTCATTCAATCAGCAAAGATTTTTTTATGCAGGAATAGTGATTGTTCTGAGAGCACAAGATAAAATAACCACAATTTAAGAGAGATTTAAAGCAGCATCGAATTTGTACTGTTTGTCTAGGAAAATAAAAAGGATATGATCCACAGTCAGAGTTCTTAATTGTAACAAATCCTCTGCCTTCAAATGTCTCAAGGTTATAAATAGGACAAATATAACCAAACAATACTGACCTTAGTGAGTGATAGAGAATGTCTGAACATGAAAGATCACTTAAGAATATAATGCACCAGAGCCACTTAGTGCTTTAGATGCATAAGAACTTGAAAATCAATACCAATGTTGTGGAAAGACAATAATAAAATATTTGAAATTGGGCATAATGGGTTGAGACAGCTGGGTACCTATAAGATCTGTGTGTGAGCTGCTAAATTTTGTACAACTCGCCTTTTAGAGAGAAAGGGATCAAAAAGTCTCAAAATAGTTTCTATGATTGAACCTTATGAACATAGAAGCATTCGCAACATTTCCAAATTCTCTTTGCAAAGCAGTTGTCCAATAGTTACATATCATATGTGGTAAAAGGATTTCTTCAAATATAAAACCTACCCATTTGGTAGGTCAGACATTTGGTGACTGATGGACTGTTGTGAAAACAGAAGATGAGGACAGCTCATAGACATCTTCTGAAAACAAAAATAGTTAATTTATTTATTTATGGGACTGGTTCTTTCTTCTTACTGAAGTACATAGAAAAGCTGCAACAGTTACCATGGCAAATTCAGCTTCCAAGTCGTTATATAATGCCTTTAAAAGATTCATTCCTGGAGATCTCAGCTAAACCTTATCTTTGCATTATATGGCACTGAAATGAAAATGTTTGACTGTTTTGATTATATGAATACAGATTTATATCATTGAGTGTACCTGTAATATTACTTAATATTACTAACAGGCTCAAGGCAAAGATCAAGTAGAAGAGCCAATGGTCTGATATAAACACTATTTGGATTAAGGTAGAATTCTGTGCATCACTGCTACAACCACTGATGATCCAAATGTTATATATCCTTTATCTGAGACTGTTGAAACAAGCAGAAATAAAAGCTACCACAGCAGGATACAGCCACTATTAAATATGCTGAGAAGGATTCATGTATCTCTCTATTATAGTGTAATATAAGGCCATGTGTGTCTTGGTACTAGCTATTCTGAAATTTATCTGGTTTCAGTAACAGCTGAAGGGCAAATAGTTCTTGCAGGATGAGACCCACCATTTTCTTGTTATTTTTGCTTCATAACACACATATAATCACTACATACTTTTACAGAATGAGGAATAGCCCAGGCCTTTGCCCAAGTTCTTAATTTTGTATGTCTTTTGATGTGTGTAATGTTATCACTCTTTTCCATAGAAACACAAGGAATGAAATATTTTGTATACCACCAACACATTGAGACAGCTTGTTCTGGAACAGTTCTGGTAGTAAAGAGACACAGATGAAATATAAATCCCACAAACTTTACCAAATTCATTTGTTATTAATTTAATTTCTTTCTTCAGGTTATTTAGTGTATGAATTATCTGGCATTGTTTTTCTGAATAAAAAAAAATCAACCATGCCTTGAGGCATGTTTCCCTGCTCCATCAAAATGTGTGTGTCAGTAAGTCAGTACTGTGTTATCCTTGGAGCCACAGTAACACAGATAGTTGTTGCTCTGGTTTATGCCTCCTTCCTTTGCTGCAAAGGGACTGTACCAGACTCCAGGAATTGTGGAAACACCCCAGCTCTGGCCAGGCCCCCTTTCTGGCAGCTGCACTTCCTTACTGGCAAATTCAAGAAGGGAACAGAAAACTACTGCAGCCACAAAGGACCATCAGCGTAGCACAGAAAGGAAAGGGAATCTCATTGCAAAGAAAGCCATGCTAATTTACCCTCAGTTATTTGGGTGCAAAAGCATTGAGTGCATTTTGATATCATACTGCTTGACCTTATAACTCCAACTTTTTTTCCTCTTTGTTAGGTATTCTTGGCGCCATCAATTGCGGGAATTTAAAAGTGAATATCGAGTGGTGGCCCTGGATTTGAGAGGTTATGGAGAAACAGATGCTCCTTCTCACAAAGAAAGTTACAAGTTAGATTGCCTGATAGCAGATATAAAGGACATTTTGGAATCTCTAGGTGCGTTACTAGAAGACAACCTACTTGACTCATAGATGACTTGATTTTCTAGCAAGAAAAACCCATAAAGATCCAGAACTGTTTTTTCTTAAACTGCAGTCTTTTTAATATATACACATCACAGATACATATAGGTATAAATCTAAGGATACTCGTATTTTATGGATTATTATAAATGAAAAAGGGTTGTTTTCTAATTATGATCTGTATGTCAGTATAAACAACAGGTAAAGATGATTTTTCCATCATGAGTTTAAAAAAAAATCTTTCCTATGTGCTATGAAATTCAGCAGTACAAACCTCTGGTCTTTATCCCTAAGAAAGTCTTTGCTCCTGGCATTTAGAGGATAATGTTTTGAATTAGCACTTCCAGAAAAAGAATTTAAATCAGGTGACATTTTTCTTGCACAAACAAGACAGAGTAAATATTGTGGGCTTTATAGAAATGATGAGAGTACATCTGCTGTATTAAAAAAAACCAAAAAAACTCTCCCAAAATACTACTCCTGCACAGTAGTCAGTTCTCCAGAGCTGAATCGCTCTCTTACACAACAGAGAGAAGAGAAGAACAGAAGGGAGAACAAGGGACATGCAAATACCCAGTGTAATGGTCTAGAGCCAAAGTGAGCCTGCAAAATCTGCCCCTCCAGTTCAGTTTGAATTGTCGCTGTTTGGGCGATAAATTGTAACACCTGGTGAAGGGTATTTCCTACCAATAGCAACACAAGGGGTTAGATTGTCATTCTCTGAGTCATTTTAATTCCCTGGATACTCCAGTGATGGTGAAATCACTTACTTCATTTCATATGAAGAAATAGTAAAGCAGTGATTCCAGTTCTGAGGTTTGAATTTAGAATTTGCTTTGCTTGTGATGTTTGAGCATTGTCAAAAGATTGGGCAGGCAGTCCCCACACTGTGTTTACATTTTCCAGCCTTTGCTGGTTTTGTTAATCTCCACAGTAATGCCGTGGTTATGCTTGAGAAGTGCTCTCAGCATAATTCAATTTCATAGGGATTTAAAATTTTTTTGATAAAGTATTTCAGAGGCTTGTTATCTTTGTTCTAACCCTAAGTTAAATTCTTTTGGAGAACTTGATTATATCAAAAGTGCTCCAAAAGGTTTATATTCAAGAGGGTTTATAAGGTGCTTTGACAACTCTGTCCAAATTTTATGTCAGAATTCCAGAAATCTTGGCTTTTATATGTTTCATTTGCAGTGTATGTGCTCAGTGTTCCAATCCTCAGTGAGGAGGGTGGTGGTATCTGACACTACAGTGTGTGTTCCAGCAGTGCTTAAAGAAGGAATAGTTAGACTTTCAAAAATTCGGTCGTTATCCCACATGACCCTTTTATTGCTGCTAAATACCATTTTTGTTGATGGAAGAATAAGTATGTGAATGTCAACAACTTTAAAAATTGCCAACACAACAGCTTATGGAGAAAAGCTGTGGGCCTACTAAGTACATATATAGGTGTGCATATATATGCTGTGTATATGGCTATGAAGAATAATGCCCACTTTTTGCATAATGGTGGTGTTGAGTGCTTAGATAACCACCCATATTCAGAGAAATTCATGAGGATTAGTTTTGTTCAGGAGGGGCTTAGCAGATCGCTCCATCTTTTTGTCTGCAGTTTCAAACTCCAAACTCTCTAAACATGACAAATGTACATGCATTATAATGACTGCAATTGAACTGTCTGTCTGACCCTGTACTGGCCAAGATGTAAACTGGGTGGCAGTCTGGATACTGAGTGACTTTAGGTTGACATGGAGGTAGTACAGTTAAAGTTTAATGAAATCCAATTAAACAATTTTAAATATTTGTACATTTTTAAAGTATACCAGTGGACTATTTTTTCTGACCATTAGTAATGGAAGCAGGGCAGTACTGAAGTTACATTAATAAATGTGCTGAACCACCTATTTTGTGCAATAATGAAATCATTATTGTATGTGATAATTTCTATGGATACTAATTCCATTGAAATAAAAGCATGTATCTGTGTTTATGTGGTAGGATACAACAAGTGTGTGTTGATTGGCCATGACTGGGGAGGAATGATCGCTTGGTTAGTGGCTATTTGTTACCCTGAAATGGTGACTAAGCTCATTGTGGTAAATTTCCCTCATCCTTCTGTATTTACAGGTGAGTTTTACAGTAGTCTTTGTTAATTCAAAGTATCTGCACTTCCACTACGATTATGTTTGCTTTGAGAACCAACTACCTGCCCTGTTAGATGTTCAGTAGATAAGCTGCCAGTACTCCATGCTTCTCACAATCTGGGCTGTATTTTATGAAGTATCATTTTATAATGTATTTTATCGAGTATCTGACTTTTGGAAATAAATTTATTGTAGGAAGTTGGGAGTGCTTGCAACAAAATTTACTGACTTTTTTAGTAAACCTTGAAGGTCCACAAACATAATTTTCGAACACATGAATCTGTTTTGTTCCGCTTTGGCAGGATAAAATTCCCTGAAGAGAGGGGTGTGTATTGTATTACACTTTGGTTAAGGCCTCACTGCACTATTAAATCTGCATAAACCAGCCTTTGTATAAATGTGACTCAGACATTAGAATTAAATCCCAATTTAGGTGACAAGCAATAATTTGATCTGGTACAATATTCATCAGAAGACAACAGCCTTCCAGGCTACTTACTAGATGCTACTATACTAGTACTAGTACTAGTACTCTTACTAGATGTACTAGTACTGAGCTGAAACAAGGACTGAGGTGCACTAGCAGAATTTGTTGTGTGATAGACTTTGTCTACTACCCAGAATTACAAAACATTTCATAGGGATTATATCAACATTCCATAATGAAAATGAAAGTAGTATCTCCCTAATTTCAATTTTTTCAATTGCTGGCCTTACCCATTTCCATTTAACAAATCACCTCATTTCCCTAGAAATAGCTAAGAATATTCAGTGCAGCTTTAATTTTCATTTCAGTTGAATATAAATCAGACCTTACACCACTGTAGAATCAGAACCATCCACATATGTTGTTCTCACAGTGTTTTTGGGCACCTTTCTAAGATACTAAAGAACATTTTGTCAGGTAGTAAAGCCACACTTACCCCAGGAGAGGTCTGTTCATCACATGAGGAAGTAGGAGCTTTTTGCAGTATTTTCTCTGACAGCAGGAGCCAGGCTGTGGAGACAATTACATTTTATTACAGTATTTGTTTGCATATTTGTTGAAGTACAAAATCTGCTCTGCAGCTTGATAAATTCTCCCTAGATCAAATTTGTTCTACTGTGGGTTAAATGAAAATATACAGTTTATAAATAGTGGAGAAAAGTAAAGTTAGCAGTGATGGTCTAGCAAGGAAAAATATAATGCGTAATGCAATTTAAGAACGTGTAAGATATGAACGTTTAGAAGATAGCTGACACTTCAATTTACATTGGTTTAAACCCCATTTTTATTCATTGTCAGAATTAATATTTCAGAGATACCTCCTGTGTTGGGAATGCAGTTTTACCTTCCTGAATTTGCACCTGTAAAGAATAAGTTCTAGAATTCCTAGTACCTGTACACATTGTGTGCTTGCTTTGAGGAAGTTAGATATTTGAATGTCAGTGTTGGCTCTTGCAACTCACTGAAGATATAAATTTACAATTTTTAAAAAAGAGTTAATGCATGTCTGTATCCTTTTCTTTTGTTATATATGCTCCAGTATCTTTTCAAATTACTTTAAAAAATCTTTAAAAAGTGACTCTATATAACCTTGATTACGGTCCTTGAAATTGCCAAGTAGACAACTGCTAGAAAAAATCTGTACTTCTGTGAACAAGAGTGATGCAGTCTTTAGAATGTCAGTGGATCATCATTTCTGTGCATCACATCATTGACGAGAGAAATACTGAAATATTTTTATTTATGCCCTTTATTCCACATCTGTGAAAAAAATGCTTTGGACTAGCTACACACATAGATCTCTAAGTGAAAACCTATAATTCGATTAAACTCCCCAATGCTGCTGTCCTCACTTAATCTTTGGCAAACTTTTGTTTTGCTGGCTGTTTATATTAACATTTACAAAAGAACTATGTTTTAATGGCCACACCATATATTTACTCCTGAAACAATAATCATCTTTTGTCACATAGCATGCTTTAATGTAATATTTTTAAAACATTCCTTTAAGTTTAAAAAATAGTAATATTAACAGTAATTTTGTTTGAGTCATCAGTTTTTATTTTTAATTCATGGGCATTTTTGTTTCAGAATACATTCTACGACATCCATCACAATTGATTAAATCTGGTTACTACTTCTTTTTCCAAATGCCATGGTTTCCTGAATTCATGTTTACTCTAAATGATTTCAAGGTGAGCAAATTGAATGCTCTTGTTTATATATTTAACAGTGAGTAATAGAATTGCCACCTACATTGATCCCTTCTGATGTAGTTCTAATTACAGGAAAAAATATGGAGCTTTCTGATTTTTCTTCTTAAGCTTTACATAAAGTAGGATATAAGTACATAGAGTTACTGAGATTAACTCTTGCACTTCTGGGAGGTGTTCAGGCACATAGTTTTAACCTCCAGCACTGCAGTGCATTACTCCACCTAGAGAGTCAGCTGGTTTTACTTGTGCCCATAACACTGGGACATGGTGCCTGTGGAACTCCTGCTGACTTATCTGAAGCTCCCATGGGCAGTGGGACATTCTCTTACCTCTTAGAGCCTGCTGCAGGGCAGGTAGACTGGGAGTCTGGCCATCACATTCAGCCAGGTGATTAATTCTGCCTGAGGAACCAAGGCCAGCACTTTGTATAACCTTAAAAACCAAGTGCAAGCACATAGAAAGGGACAAAGTAGCTGCAGACATATGCCTCCTACATGCAAACAGCCCAGTGCAGAGCTCCCAGTGCTGCATGCACACAGGGCACAGCCAGCTGGGGAGGTCATGAATCATCCTCCCTCCAGCCCTGTCACCTACTGGGGTCCATCTCAAAAAAAAAAGTATGTGCCCGCGCTTGCCTTTGCCTTTCATAGGTGGCAGGTCAGGATGCAGAATTCAGTAACTGGGTAGGGTAATATTGGCATTTGTCTGTACTTGATTATTCTGAAGTAAGTTACACTAGAAATAAGTTAACCATGTGCTTTACACATAGCTCTCTAAAAAAACATTTGAACCCTTTGTTGTATGTTCTCTCCCCCTGTTCAGTCACAGAAGGGAGTGATAGAGTGGCTTTGGTGGGTACCTGGCATCCAGCCAGGGTCAACCCACTACAACTCTGAACATAAACAAATTTATAAATATGTATAAGTAGATTTTAGAAAGATATGTCCTGTTGAAGGAGAGAAAACACCTTTTCTAGCTATCTTAGGTAATAGCTTTTTATTCTTCCTTTTGTAGGTTCTGAAAAGTTTATTTACCAGTCAGGCCACTGGAATTGGAAGGAAAGGCTGCAGATTAACAGCAGAAGATATCGAAGCTTATCTGTATGTCTTTTCACAACCTGGAGCACTAACAGGACCCATTAACCATTACAGGACTATTTTCAGGTCAGTATAACATTCTCAAACAGAGGAAAATATTTCTGAGAGTCCCCTGGAGCCCAAAAATGTTACTGCGGCTCCTGCCGCGGAGGCAGAGGGGGAGAACGGCAGCTCTGTTTCCGAAGCCTCCCCAGGTGCCGGGTGCAGGCACGGTAAGGCAGGTGAGGCCTCATGTGTTCTGTGTGGTGTCCATACAAAACAGTAAAACAACCAGAGTGCAGATAAGGAAAATTTTTGTTTCAAAATCTAATAAAGCGAAGACCCTCCCTCATACACAGCACCCATGGCAATTCCATAAATCTATCTCTTAATAACACTTAAAAATTACCATCAATTAATTGTTTGCATTACAATACATATTAAGTAATTATAATATCTATCAAGAGCTTACTATTAGATAATACTACTAGATAATACGGCATCCAAGTACGTGACCCTCACTTGTAACTTTACAAAACTATGTCTGACACCCCCTTTTTACCTACCAAAAACATGGCCAGAAGGGCTTTAACTCTGTATACTCTACTTATAGAGCTAACTTGAAGGACTGTATCAAGAAGAGTGGTGTTGAACTTGTTTTTCCTTTACTGTCCAGTCTTCAGCAGTGATAAACGTCCTGCATGCTTCTCTAGCACAAGACCAACTTCCCAATATTCTTTAAAATGACCATTCCCTTCTTTCCCTAAACTCAGGTAGTAGATGTTTGAGGCAGATTAACTTTTCATTTCCCCTGATGCAAATTTAGTACCACCTTTAATGCTTTCTGTGCCATCCATGCTGTCACTGTCAGGAGAGCAATCAGCAGGGAAATACTGCGAGGAAAACAAGGATCCGAGCTAGTTGCTGTCTTGTACAGGCTAAGAGACAAAACTGGAAGGAGAAAGTGGAAAGACAACACCAAGCATGGATGACAGTGGGCAATAAATGAGATGGCCCTGCTGGAAACAGCACACTTAGTTAAAGCTACGCAGAGAGCAGTCGATGACATCAGCTGGGCTGTCCAAGGGCGCTGGAGCTGTGTGGCTGCACAGCCGCTCCCGGCCCGGCAGCTGCTCTGCAGGAGCCCCGGGGAAGGGCTAATGAGGAGCTGGAGAGGCGAGAGCGCCCGGAGCCCTGTTGGTTACGTTGGGCACAGCACCTCGCATCACTGAGCGTGCACATTAACCAGATGCTCCTCTGACAGCAACAGTGACATGCCTGTGATAGCTGAATGGCTGTGGGACTCAGATGAAACAAATCTTTGATATGTTTAAACTATTTCAGGCCTTTTCGGGCTCAAAAAAAGTCTAGTATCAGTTATTAATCAGAAAGTATCTTCAGAGCTGTTAATTCCTCTGTGTGTTTTGTGTGTATGTTTGTGCAGTGTTCACTTTATTTTTCTAATGAAAGTATACCTGAAAGGAATTCAGAGAATTTTATTTTAGCTGCTGTCAGCCACGATGCAGAAGGCTTTGGACTGGAAAGAAAAGATTAGTCTTCAGCTCATTCAGTTCTTGCCACCAATTCTGATGGTCACACTTTGTCACACCTTACAGGATGTGAATTCTTAAATACTAAAACTGGATTGAAATTTTCCCTTTCTCTCATATGAGTTGTTAAGCAGCACTTGGATGCTAATGACTTGTATTCACCACAACTCCCAGTGGGCTGGTACTGGTGACCTACATGTTAAAGGTTACCAACTCATTACTATCCATTTAGAGTTTCATTCTTCAGAGCTTGATTTTTCTGGAAAATTATTTCCAAATAGATGATTGAAATAACCTACTTTCATCCTTCACCAACACATCCTTTTATAAATAGCACAGCAGCCATTCCCTTCACTATACTTTAGATTCAAACACTTTGAGAATAAAAATCATAAAGCTTTTCTGTCATGCTTGGTTAAGAGAGACAGGTACAGAGCTGGAGCTTGAATTTCTTCTGATATGCTATATTTTTAGAAAATGGCATTAGTTCTCTTATAGCAGTTAAGAAGTACTTCACTATTTGTTTACAGAAAAGCTGTATAACAATGCTGTATGAAGGTTTGAGTTTGTTTTTCAAAGATTTTAACACTTAAGGAGTGGAACTTCTTTCTAAATGTGATATCCGCTTGTTAATTGTTATTAAAGGCAATTTCTAGAAATTTCAGGCAAAATACAATTTCCCATATTCCAGACTGAAAAGACATACAGTGTAGCTCATAGGCAGTGAAAAATGACAGGTTGTTTATGTATGCAGCATGTGTAAAAAAGCCTGGTAGGTTTTTTTATCTAAGTAAGTCAGGCTACAAGTCTTGCAAGGCACAAAATAGGAAACCCTACAGTAGTGAAAACACCACACTTAAATAGTGAAAAGATCCAGGATACTGCATTTTAAAGGTAAAAAGGTTAGTCTAAATGCACTGAATGAGATCATCAGATTATCAGTTTTTAAAACTGGTACTATGAATAAGCTATGGTTCAGTGGCTGAGGTCAGGGTGTTTGCAAAATGAGATTTAAATTTACTGGAAAAAAGGAATTTTAAGAGTTTTCCTAATTCATCAATCAAAATGAAATTAAATTATCACTGAAAGTGATCTTTTATTAACATTTTTTGACATAATGTGTAAGTAGAGGAAGAACGTCTTCAAAGCCTCCACTTCTTTGTCTTATTTTAAACTAATACAAGTCATCTTCTTTGTCTTTTCCTCTTTACAGAGTATAATCTCTTAACTAACTCCTAAGGTTAAAACTAGTACTTAAGTATGTCATAAAAGTTTGTACAGAAAATCTTTTTTATACATTACTGGTTTAAAATATTCCTATTTGTGCATTAATATAACCAAGGTTTGTATCTGATCAGATGGAGTCTGTTTTGAATTGTCACAGTCTGTTACTATATGTGACTAAAATTAAGCAATTCAATCTTAGATAAATTTTTCAGCATCTCTGAAACAGATGTGCTGGAATAAATTTGGGTGGGTTAATGGTGAAATAGTCTTTACTTTCTAGTTACTTGCATCTTTCTTAATACGTGTAATATAAGGTAATATTTATTAAATATTCAATTCTAAAAAATTGTATTTAAAAAATAATCTTTTTACTGAAAGTTTAAGTAGGTCATTGTGATAGTATCATGTTTATTATAGTTTTACTTTCTAAGGGCTTTTCTTCAAAGTGTTCTTCAAATGTCTTATAATGTATTTATCCTTAAACACTTTCTAGTCTGACAAAACTCTGGGTTGTGATGTTGCAGTTTTAGAGAGATTATGACTTCATGAAAAGTAAATCTTTAAGAAACAGTTTTCCTTCACTGCATGCAAAAGATGTAGGTATGTAAGTCCTAGGCCTTCAAAAAACACTGTGGTGCTTTGTAAAGGGAACTCTGAAGCATTTTGAATGTTGCATGAATTTCATAAAGTGAATGTAACCGAATTCAGTTCAGCATTTCAGACATCAATGTTCTATAGAACATCTTATTTTACAAATATTTTTATTTTCAGCTGTACTCTATGATATTTAATTTTTAATAGGTCTGAAACACTCTAGCTGGTATCTTCCATAATATCCAGCAATGGCAGCCTGCCATTTGCTGGGCACATATTTTTCAGTAAGGTAGTTTGGCTGGTGTGCAGTAAATAATGCAGGTTCAGAAACTTGCCATTTATCAACCAAGGGAAAGCAAGTGACCTACAAAATTCTGGCCATGTTGTTCCACATTCCCTTTTACAGAGGTCATGGGGCTCCTGAGCTGTGCTGAAGCATCTTTCATGTTCCAAAAATGAGACCTCTGTTGCAATCAACTGCTGATTAGAGACCTGTTACAGTAAAAGTACCTTCTAACAATTTCACCATCCTTAAAACAATTAAAGAATTTAAAGTCACAGCGTTTTCTTGGTATTGTAGGAGATATCTTGAAACTTAGAAAGTCTGCAATGAGATTCACTGCATTGATTTCAAAAGCTATGTTGACTAAAACGTGTCATAATGATTTTTTGTTAAAATAAGACCTAACTAGGTGTGTTTTATTTTTAAAGCTGCCTACCTCTGCAGCACCACGAAGTCATCATGCCAACCCTGCTGTTATGGGGAGAAAGAGATGCATTTATGGAAGTTGAGATGGCAGAAATTACAAGGATTTATGTTAAAAATCATTTCAGATTAACTATTTTGTCTGAAGCCAGTCATTGGCTCCAGCAGGATCAACCTGACATAGTGAACAAGTTGATATGGACCTTTCTTAAGGAAGAGACAAAAAGAAAAAGAGAATGACCGTACATGTTTTAAGAGGTCTACGTAAAAGCTCTTCAGATTTAAAACCTAATTGTTATCAGGGCCATATTTCCAGCCTGCCTTCTATTTTGAGCTCTGTTAGAGAAAAGTGTTTTCATTGTACTGTATATTTGGACACTAATGTTACAGCTAAAAGAAGTGAATTTGAGAATATATGATACCAACATTGGTTTTACCTGTACACTTGTATTTTGCACATAAAAACACCTGCCTTAAGATACATATGTATTTGTACAGAAAGAAAATCATGGAAAGTTGCTTGGTTTTGTTTTTTCTCTTGCTTTACGGTTTTAATGTGTGGTGCCTTTTACAAATTTATAATGAAACAATGGAGTGGTGCCATACTGAAGAAAGTCACGAGTTTTCATTCTAGATTTGCCTGAATTTTTTTAATGTATTTTACCATTAAACAGTAACTAACTCTTTTTATCTATATTTTAGCATACTGAACGATTGAAAATTTTCTGGGGTACGTTTCTAGTCTTTAAGTGAATAATGATACGTATCTTGTTGTATTGTTGAATGCAGCTGCTTTGTGCAATGTGTTTTTCTTTCTTGACTAAAAAATGGGAAATCTGTACACTCAACATGTCTGAACAAGAAAAATGGAAAATTAAGATATAACATGTATCAAATCCACCTCTGTCTAATAAAATGCAACATACACAACTCTCTTTATCTGACTTCCTGTGGAGAGATTTCTTGCTGAAGCTTAGAACTGGGTTTGAATAGCTGAAGTGTCTGCCCAGTGTGCAGCCCGGACACCCATGCTATGATTGTTGTAGTTTCTTGAAAATAATGCCTCATTGTTGGCATTATCCTTCCTGTGTGAGGAACTACTGTTCTTGTCTCCAAGAACTGCTGCCCAGCCCATGTGTTTATAAGGACGAAGAGACACAGTCATTACGGAAACAGGGGGTAGAATTAACTTGCGTGTGATGGCAGGAGGGAAGAAAACTGGATGCTAACTAAAAAGGAAAAAGAAGCACAAAATATGAGTCTGCAGAATCGGTGAGTCACCTGCCTGTTGGGTTTCCAAAGCCTCTTCCCAGCTCGATGTGACCCTGCAAGGAAGGACCAAGCTGTGCTGTCTGCCCAGTGTCAGTTCGTGGCTGGCAACCTGCTCCCTCTCGGCCACTTCACCAAATCCCAGAGGAGTCTCCTCAGGATCACGACGATGGTATCCATCTTGCCTCTTCCATCCTCGGTTGGTACTTGCCTTCAAGCCTTTTTCCTTGAGTATTTTCAGCACTTATCAACCTAAAATGGTTTCGTGCTTCTTCCACTTACACCCTGAAGTTGGAAAGGTTCTCCCTTGCCTCAGGAGGGCGGCATAGAGAGACTTCTACCACCTGAGCAGCAGTTTATCTCTTTGGCAAGGCAGCCGCTGATGGGGAGTATGGATTTTCCTGCAGA
>NW_021939546.1:647976-787016 GCF_001715985.3 Manacus vitellinus | reverse complement strand
GCACTAGCACCTGTTGTAAAGCTTTTCCTATTCAAGGCAGTATTCTCACAGCTTTCCAACAGCATTGGCAGCGGACTTTTCTGTAACTTCCTTATTTTCCTCTGCCTTTGTCCCTTTGGTGACAGCGCATGGCTGTGCTCTCCACCACAGCATGCTTTTTATGGTATGTAAAGGCTTTGTAGTAGATAAAGAGAAAAAGCAGCCAAAATCCTGAATATACCCTCTAAGGTTATCTGTGCCTACTAAAACTCTTCTTAGCAAGACTCCCTAATGGAAAGAGAAAAGAAAAACCGCTGTCAGGTCACGTGTAAAATAAAAAAGTTATGGATACAGAAACCTAGGAGAGCTCCATCAAGTTGGATGAAAATGCATCAAAGCTAGAAACTCATCACTCAAGTCCTAATGAGCCATGGGCTAGGCCAGGGACGGCACAGCTTTGATCCGAGCTGGGATCCCAGAGGGAGGCGTGTGGGCTGGCTGCTCCCCAGGGACTGGTGCAAGGGCCAGCGCGTTTTTGCACTGCCAGCTGTTTTCCCATTGCCACACATGCAACATCTCTCATGTCTTGCTCCAAACTTTAGGTGAGTTACGTGAGGAGTGTTGCCACCAGACCTTGCAATCCTCCTTGCTATAAATGCCTCTCACCTTCTTTCAAAGACCTGCTTTTCTCTAACAAAGCTGCAGCAGTGCCAACTACTTTCCCTAACACAGCGTTGGTGTGAAGTGGTAGGCACTCTGGGATTTCACATGAATTCAGGATGTGCCTAGAAAATGTAGGTACCTGCAGGCTCTTGAGATTGTTGGCAAGAGGAAGGGGGGGAGGGTGTTGCAGTTTTAAAGTTTAGTGCCTGAAATAGTCTGACCTCTCCCTCTTGGTTTTGTTCATTCTCTCCTTAAATTTGTAAATAAGGCAGCAGATAGCTAAAAATATGTATTCGGAGTACTAAAGTTATGATAATTATGAAAGAAAACTTTTTGAACCCAGAGTAATATCTGAAACACAGAATCATTGTAGTGGAACAGGTCGATAAACAGGCATTTGTTAAGTTACTGTCACAGCCTGGCAGGAGCATTAGCAAAACAAGTGGTAAGAAACAAAACAGCATGGGTTTTGTCTCCTATTTTTCCTGACTCCATTATTACTTTGCTATAACTAATTTCTTTCACTTCATATAAGAATTTCATGGAGAAGTATGATATTGCAAATTTTAAAAAATCAAATTCATTTGGACATAATTATTTGGAATAATTATTTTAATTATCTATATACTGTTATAGCATTTTTTTTGTTTTCCTGATGGTAAGCACTTAATATGCCTACAGTCCACTGATACTTGCTTTCAATTTTGTCTGTGTTTGCTAGAAGGCAAGTAATGATGTCTAGAGTCCTGCATGTTCTCCAAAAAGGATGGTATTGAAAAGCACCTTTAAACTCAACTCATCTCATTATAAACCTTTTATCTTTTCACAGTGAGTTTAGATTCTTCAAACTAACCTCCCTATATGTTCTAAGATATGTATGAAATGTGTTTTGCAAGCTGATTGCTTTTTCTTAACTTAGTCTTCAGTGCTGTTTGATACTTCACCTTTTGAGTCCTCTAACCTAGCACATGCTGTGAAAATTTGTGCCACAGAGTGCACTGAAGTCTGACAACAGTGAACTCCTTTAGACCAAATAAAGGAAGCAGCCTTAGTTGAAGAGAGCCTAATTCATTGTTGAAATGACTTCTGCTAGTATCAGTGGCTGTGGAATCTCAGTGGCTTCTTGTTTGGATGCTAATTAATTAATCTTCACAAATGCAAAACAGTGCCTTTAAATTACAGCTTCAGGTTTACCAGAAGCCAGCCTAGTTCTTGGAGCACGTGAACCACCATGATGAGTTGTAACAAAGACCTGTAGCTGCAGCTGAGCTCCTGGGAGAAAGATGTTGTGTTCTACAAAAGTTCTGGTTTTGTATGGAGAAGTGGAATACTGATATAGTATTGGAGAGTTCATCGAAGATATAAAAAAATCTCGTTTCCTTTCCTGTTTGTATTCAGCTTTTCTTTTATCTTGCCAAGTAAAAATTATCTTTCCTTGGGGATTTGGGGATTTTCTTTTCTCACGGGCTATATCTGGCCTGCATCTCAGTGAGGCAGCACTTCCTTTGGGCCTCTGTCTCTCTTCATCAGGAGAGATGTGGGCTGTGTGTCACTTGTGTGCTGAAGGCTGTGCAGCTCCTATTGCCAAACTTCTGAGCGTTTTTGAGCAGGAGGGAGGACGTGGTGAGCTTCATGCAGATCTTTCTGCATAGCCCAAGCATGAAATAGAAGAGCAACTAAGCAGTATTTTGTTTCCCCCCATACACTTGGATATCTGAGGACACCAGGAAGTGCAGCATCCATATTGTAGACACTGTGCACCCTATGTTTTTACCTGATTAATGTAATATTGACTCTGCCCTCCAATAGCCTCCTGTCACTCTTCAGGATGCCACTAGAAAAATGTCATCAATTCCAAGTACATGGATGGCAGGAGATGACTGCCTAAGCAGGGTTCTGCAGTGTGCCTCAGGAAGAAAAACTTAGCATCCCTGAAGGACAACAGTCAGTCACAGATCATTAGATCGTTACTATCTTGTGAGCTGGGAGGCAAACCGCTTTTTATTTTCCCTTGCAGTTGGAAACAATACAGCTTTAGCAATAAAAAATGTAGTTATTATTGTCTCTTGATATTTGTGTTGAAGGCAGCTGAGTCAGGGAAGGACAGAGAGGGACCTAATGACATATCCAGTTAAAAAGCAATAAATACAATCAAATACAAAGAAATACAATTGTCATTGTGACATTTACTGCCACAGGGGTTAATTTGCTATACAAGCAGTTGATTCAATGTAGACCAGCCAAGGCTTTGACCTTGTTATGCTTGTAGAGTTCTGTATCAGGCAGTACAAGGATGCCACATCTCTCTTAAGTGCAGGGCAGAAACATTCTGGAAGGTAAACTCCTAGACAGCATGATGGCAGTAACTTCTTTCTGTGGAGTCTCTGCAAACCTTTCCTTTGTATAAAAAAATCTTAGGCTGTAGTAACTGCTATGAATACAACAGATACCCTATAGCATGTTCCTGTTTCATCTGTCACCTGGCCACACCTCTTGCAATCTCATTGCTCATGTCTATCAGAATCTTTTCTGTGTGCAGGGGGGAAAAAATCCCCAAGCCATAAGGTGAGGTATCTGTTAAAATTACACAACATCATACTGATGTTACAGAAGGTGATGGCTTAGCTCTGTTTTCAGCTTGACATTCTCTTGCACGTGAGGTTTTCATAAAACAGTTGCACCAAATACAGCACCTTTGTTAGTATTTGTTCTTTAAATACAATTTCCAGTTACAGTTCCATACCACTGGATTACAAAGTAGTGAAAAAGGGAAATATTTCTTTAAATAACTTGTGCATGAATTTATTCTTACTGATTCCTAGATTGTCATAGTCCGCATTGGATAATGGCTGCTTTGGAGGAAACAAACCTGACTTATGCACATGTACACTGAATTCCTTTATGTTTATGCCTCAACAATCTTACCCTTAATATCTAGGCTTATGCTTTCCCCTCTAGTGGGTTGTGATTGCAGACCACTCTTTCAGAAGAATAGCATGCCTCCCATGTTCTTGAAATTTTATGGTTTATACAAACTATTCTGATATGGTCTTTCCCTTTTATCCTGTTACCAGTCGTGCCTATTGATGTGGTGCAGCGTACCGTGCAAGGAGTATCTTCTCTGAGTGACTGATTCGTGGAACTTGTAAACAAGCTAACTGCATAGGGCTTTCTGTGGCACTTACAGGTGCATTTTTTGGCCCAACAACTATTCTTTTCATATTCTTTCATAATGGAATCAGTGATACAGCTGAAAAAAAAATCATCCCTCCTAAAAAAAATAGAGTTAGCAAACCTTGCCCTACTAATGTGGCAACATGGGAACTGTCTTAAACTTTGTGAAACAATAAGTCCTGAATTGTGGAAATTAAAATGCTCTGTTAAGACTTATCTCCAAAGAACAGTGAAAACTGAGAAAGTTGAGAACAATTATTGTGAATCAAAGTCTTTATTTTCCAAGTTAAGGGATTAGGGAATCTGCTTCTCTTGAACACCCAAGCTGTTCTAACTTAATGGCTTTTGTTTGTAGAACCACATTGTCTGGTCTCAGTTTGTCACTACAGCACCAGGTTAGTTTTGTGGTTATAAATATGAGCTAAGTTAGTCACTGAGAAGAATAAGACTTTGCTGAGGGAGGGAAGGAGGGTAATAAGTAATGTACAACATGAAGCTGGTAGCTCAGATTTTATGATGTATCCTGTTGGGGGAAGAAAGCGTTCACTAAGATGACTTGTTTACTTTGATGAAAATGAGCTTTAAACACATGACAAACAATGGCAACCTTATCTCCTTTCCACATACATAGAAGCAATGAGTTTGTCTTTTTTCTTACTGGATTTTTTTTTGTTCCATGTTTATATTTAATCTCAATCTTTCGGAGGCAGTTGAGAAGCTAAACTGTCAAGTCACAGTATATTCGATATGTGTGTGATATTAAGATCTTGCTTTGGAAAGCATAGAATCTTAATGCAATGGATTTATGCCCCAAGGGGAAAAAAAAATCAATCTATGAGAAATGGGTAGAAACCTTTCACTGGGACCACGACTGCTTAAGGATCAGGTTCTTCTGAAATGCTGAGCTTTCACAAGAAATTAGAAAATTTAATCAGCACCTGTGTGAGGCAGTGAAGCAGTTGACATTGCATCTCATGAGTTTACTGAAATACTTCTATCAGGAAATCAGCTAAGTTAAAACAACCATCTTGGCTGCAAAAATCAAGCAGATGGTTCTTTTAGTAAACCTAAAGGGAAATGGAAGAATCTTAAGTGATTACGGTATGTTGAAGTTGTGCATATGACAGGCCTGACTGGCACTAATGCAGATTCGCTGCTATAGGTGTATTGTTGAAATATTTTTGCAAGCCCACCAAGATTAAATGCAGTACATGAGAGTATTTGGTGCAGTTGGGTTTGCTAGACATTAATGTATTAAAACTGTGGGCAGGGAGATTTCTTACATTTTCGATGTTATTTTTATTAACAAAAGTAAACATACTTTGGGTTCATTTTGGCACTTAGTTGTTGTAACTGATAGCTTTGTTAAAGTAAAACTGTATAATATGATATTTTACACATGTAGGGAAGATATTTTGGTGCTAATCTAGTTACTGTGACATTCTTCTCTCTAAATTGGAGAGGAATGGGTGTGATGGGTGGACCATTCAGTGGATAAGGAATTGGCTGGATGAGCACATCAAAGAGTTGTAGTTGCTTGATGAAAAGCTCAATGTGAGTGGGCAGTGCGTGCTCACAGCCCAGAAAGCCAATCCTGGGCTGCATCAGAAGTGATGTGACCCACGAGTCGAGGAAGGTGACTCTCCTCTACTCTGCTCTCTTGAGACTCCACATGGAGTACTGTGTCCAAGACTGGGGTCCCTAACATAAGAAACACATGGACCTGTTGGAATGAGTCCAAAGGAGGGCAACAAAGCTGATGAGAGGGCTGGGGCACCTTATGCAGACAGGCTGAGAGAGCTGGGGTTGTTTAGCCTGGAGAAGAGAAGGCTCTGAGGAGACCTCAGAGCACCTTCCAGTACCTAAAGGGTGCTTATACAAGAGAGCTGGAGAGGGACTTCTGACAAGGGCATGTGGTGAAAGGACAAGAGGGAATGGCTTTAAACTGAGAGTAGGTTTAGATTGGATATTAGGAAGAAATTCTTTATTGTGAGGGTGGTAAGGCCTTCTTAGATTGTTCAGAAGACTATGAAAATTGCTGACTTGTAACTACTCAGTTCAAAACTGACCAAGATATAAGACCTTCTGATGACACCTCTATTTGATTTAAAGAAGAGATTCATAACTTTATAGAATTGTTATCTTCTGCACTTTAGCTTATGAAGCTAGGATGTCACATTGAATGAAACTTACTCATGAGGTTTGGAACAGTTTTTAAAAACTATTCCTATCATAATTCTGCAGTAAGGGTTCTGGTTTCTTACAGCAACTGTGTTTTAAAGAGATGGTTTTACATTATCACTAAATCATCTGAGCTCCAAGGTCCAAGCTATGCATTTTGCTGTGGATGACAGATTTCCCTAGCTTTTATTTATGCAGAAATGCACCATTTGATACTCTCTAGAAGACAGTCTAGAAAGCTTCACTCTGCTTTAGAAATGAGTCTATAAAATAGAGGGTACTGCCAAGGAAAGTTTTCTGTAACAGATTTTAGAAAACTGCTGAATATTGCAATCTGGAAATATCTGATGGGGTTTTAACTAAGATAAAAGGAAATTTCTAAAAGATGTGCTAAAATCATTATTGCTGTCTGTGAAGTAAAATAAAGGATGCCTCCATGAGTCTTTCAAAATAGTAAATTTACAGTCTGTATTAAGCAGGACTCTAATATGAAGATAACCTGCTGAATTTCTATGAATACACATAGAGATACAACAGCCTTAAAATCCCGTGTAAAAAGGGTCCACCAATCTTTCAGTGTGAAATCCTGTCACACCTTTTCCTGGCCCTTGCTTTCAAAATCTAATAAAATGTTAAAATTCTTATTCCCTGCATTCTCATTTCTCCTCATTTTCACTTGGTGAGGACCTGTATCACATACACAAAAAAAAATTCTACCTATCTCAATCCTTCAAATACTTAAGAAGGACTTAAGAACAAAGATGATTTCTTTGTATGTTTTCTCAGCCCCTTTAGAGGACAGTGTCCAAATGGCATACTCAGATTACTGTGTTCCCAGTATTAACAAAAAAGCCTCTTTGCCATGGAACCAGTCACTGGATGTAGATCTCTAAGCACGTCTGCTACATCCAAAGTAACTGTAGCTCTTCTGTTAAACTTTGTTAACTTCATCCCTATGGTATGAAACCACGGATGAAGCATGTTATCTGTTCACATTGGCTTTGTAAGGCTCCATTAAGTTGTTGGAGTGCAGTATCTTTCTATAAATACAAAATCTTTGCAGTCACAGACTGCAGGCTTTGTTAGCCTTCCAGATCTTGAGCCAAAAATAAGCTGGTGAAACAGATGGGAAAGTAGGAAGCTGGAATATGGGCAAAATGAAAGTTCTTGGGTGATCTTAACTGCAGATTTTTGTGCTTTCAAGTACTTCCTTTGAAATTAAAATTTATTTCCCCAATTCATTTATATCTCTATACAATTATTATGATTTTGTACTTGTAACCTTGATGTTAGAAGGTTTTTATATTTTTGGGTGTGTAAAATTGATTATATTAAAGGATAATCAAATGTCTTCTTTTGCTCATACTAAGATTTATACATCAGTTCCTTTTAACCTTATATTACATTTTACTGGTAGTGCTTGTTTATGCTTTTCAAGCATTGCAGAAATAAGTTTTCCAGAGATACAATTTTTAAAAGGTGAGGTTTTTCTAAGCACTGTAGAGTCCAGCTTTTGTTTTCTGGTCATGTACTTTCTTACATAAAAAAATGTCATTTTTTATTTGTTTGGTTTGATCAATTAAGGAATTACAGGAGTAAAAGTTAGTGTCATCTTCTAGGCTTGTATATTCATCTGATAAAAATCTTAAAGAAGCTGAGGAGCTGGCTATGATGAAAAAAGTATTGGAACCCAAATTAATACATGAAAACAACATTGCTACTCTTCAGAACACTCAAACAAATGTAAATTATCTCAGAGAAAGCAAAAAACCACCTGTTGAACAGAATAGTCCAAGTGGAGCTGTACCCGTGCAGAATGAAGTTGCTTGTTCGTCTTGTGTTGAGGAAATTCCAGAAGCAGTCGTGGATGCAGAAAGCAACAAAGACACTGCAGGTAGGTTTGGAATTATACTTTTCTTTCTTTTTGTCTTTTAAATATTTATTCAGTTGTAAAAATGCAGGCAAAAATTAAAATTACTTTTATAGCATGGTTTACATGGATATTCTTTCCTATGGTCTACCTCATTCCCTCACACTTTGAAAAAATGAATTGCTGCAGAAGTTTGGCAGGAACTGTTCCTAGCCAATGTGCAGCATAATAAATCTGACAGGACCTGTCAGGCATCAGGAAACTCGAGCCCTCACCATGTGGAACTTCCCCACAGCAGAGTATCTCCATCCCTTTCCTTTTCTTGCAAATTGCACTAGTTCCAGTGTTGTTTTATGAGGGTTTTGGAACTTTTAAGAGTCTTCCATACTACAGTTGTGAATGAAACAATATGAGGAAATGCATCTTCACCAGAGGTGTTGGCTGCTACAGCTGTGTCAGTAACAGAGGATCATGCAGCAAATTTGTAGCACTGCATGACCCTTCTACTTTAAGGCAGAGGTTCGAGATCTGTGCAGAAAAAATGATCTGACTGCATAATCTTATGAAAGAGTAACTGTAGCACTTCTTCTGTAGGTACCAAATATGGAGCATTGGTCAAATTTCTGATATCTCAAGTCAAAACGAGAAGTAAAATGCAAGGTCTGGAAAACCCTTCAAGGAAAATCCTAGCTTTCGTGTCAGATTCTTCTTTTCAAAATTTTAAGTTTTCTGTGTACTGTCAATAGTCTGCTCTACACTAGACAGAGTGAAAATAGCTATTTCTCTCCATCTGCAGGTAATTCCAGACTAGAAACTGCATCTGTATTAGGAGAAGACTTAATGATGCTCTACAAGAAGTGCTGTTGTCCAGATATTAATATTTGCATAGAAGGCAAAGATTTTCAAGCTCACAGGTATATAAGTATTTACAGTAAAAAATTTTTCAACCAAAAGCCTTCTAACACTGTTGTTACTGTATATCTGTTGGAGGTTACTGCTGGTGCTGTTCCCTAGCTGTGAACTGTTGTAGTTTCTAGGTCTTATGTCTGAAGTGGCCATACTTTGATACTAATTAGTATTATTTATCTCATCGACAGTAATTGTTGTGAAAACAACTGCACTTTTAGCACTTCTAAGATTGCCACTGTAAACTCATATGATGAGTACATACTCATGTATCAATACTGTGTAGTTTATTTTGCTAACTTTTTATATATAAATAAATATAAGATAATAAAAGATAATCTATGGTCTGTAAAGAAAATGAAAAATCTATTCATAAACTATTCAGCTATTAGTGCTGAATAAAATTTCCATATAGGTAGAAAAATTCTGGAATAGTAATTTTTTTTCCTGCTTTTCAGAATCTGTGCATACAGAATCTGATTTTACTTTAATTGCTTCAGTGATATAGGTGTAAAGATTGTCAGCAGACTTTATTAGATCTAAAGTCCACGACTGTTTCAGGACTTTGGCTTATTGTACTCCTGTAGCTTGGGAAAGCAAATTAAAGTGTCAGTACCATTCCTTGTACCTTTGATATAAGTCTGCATTTGAGATAGCAAACTAGAGAGCCTGTATTTTGTTCCCTTTGAGTATAAAAATCACTGAGAGAGACTAGAAAAACCCTCCACTGTTTATAGTATTTTCTCAACACAAAGCTGGAGGGGTTGTTACTGACGTTACAAGTATTACAAAAGACATGTCATAATAGTGTGTAGGGCTATTTTATTTTTTTAAATAATAGAGCTAGGATGTATACTAAATTTCCAGAATGTAGTATAGTTAAGCATGTTTGTTTCTTCTGTTCTACACTATAAGACATGTTCTCAGATCCATAACTTTGAGGAAAAAATACTTAATGAGAAAAAAAATGAAAAGAGAGATTCTATCAGCTCTAAAGAGCTTCTTTAATTTAGGCCACTTCCTGCCTGGAGCAATGTATCTAGTTTAACTAGCATCAAAAAATATGGCAGTGAATCATAGAAAAAACAAGGATGTTCTGAAACAGACACAAGACTTGCTTGTTTTAGTGCTGTGTCATGTGAACAGTAGGAGCTAATAAGGGAAATCTAACTTTGGGTATCGTTGTAGTGAAAGCACCAGAATTATTTACTTACTTTAAGGGCTTTTTTTTAAAGTTTTCAAACAGGAAGCAGTTTAAGCCCCCACACTCTCCCACCCACTTGTCTCAGTATTCCTTACTTTCTCATGAAGTCCTATGAACTTCCAACAGACTTTCCAGTGTGAGTAGCAGTGCTCTGAGAGAGTTGCCAAGTTATGTTTTCCTAGTGTTGTGTTGTGTTCTTACAGAGCTCTGCATGGAGCAAGTCAAATTTGTTCGGTGATAAAATTGGCACAAACCATCATGGTAGGAAAGCACAGATAAATTTACTTCAAATTAATTTGGTATCTCCATGTGTTTTGTAACTATACACTGATAAAATTTAGGTAATACACACTTCTCTGTATTCTACCGAGTGCCTGTCTTATTTAAAATAACAACTTCCAACTGTGCCCTTGAAGTTGATTGATCATTGCTCATTACTAAAATTTATTTGGAAGGAGATGAAAAATTGGAGATGAGTGTATTCCATCTCTCCGTGATACTGTGTTATTGTATCTTACAAAAACTAGATTGCATGTGTATCCAGAATTTCACATATTCAAACTGATAATGTAGTACCCATTTACATGTGGACATATTTCACTAAGATATGAAACATTCTGTAAAAGCTTTGTTATAATTGCTGGATGAATCACAGGAGGAATGTGCGAGAAGTTTCTAATTTAAAGTATTGAGACTTCTGAAGCAGGAGGAGGGAAGAGAGATGAGAGATTACAGAATATATAACGACTAGAAAAGAGACCATAAATAGCATTCTTCATGCTTCTTCCTACTCAAAATGAGAGTGCTCTGAAACATTTTAAGAGACAGCAAGTACATGTAACAGAAAGGATTCTCATGCCTAATATAACACTTCGCTTTTTCTGCCACAGGAAATACGTGACATAAAATAATTTTATAAATAATAGGAAGCTTAGTAAGCATCAGGAAAAAATAGTATATGTGACAATGCTATCTGTGGCTGCAATAGCCCAGATAAGATATATGAAGGCTAACACTATAACTGGTGTGGGTCTGGAAGACTGAAATCATAAAGCGGTTTTCATCCACTACCTTCTCTTCCTTTCTGCTCTTGCACTTCCACCTTAAGAGGCTCCTGTTGCAAAGGTGTTCTTACATGATATTTTGAAGACTCTGATAGTGGCAGAGATACTGAGCTACACAGGCTGCTGGTCTGGGGTTTCTTTTTTCTATTTGATGGAAGTAGTAGTAAATTGAATTAGCCCCATTGTGGCCAGTTATGCCTTTTAAATATACAAGGGTAGTGAGTGTAAATACAAGTAACTGATAACTCTTCTTAAACAGCATTGTAAACACATATCATATTGTTCTAGCATATGTTTGTATCAAGTTGTGTTTGACTTTTAGGATGTGGTGGTCGGTGGCCAGCCGGTTTTGAATACAAGAAGTTACATACTTCTCTTTTCATTTTGATAAATACACATTTTGTAGTATAAAAAAAATTTTAAGACACAAGGTTATTTACTGTAATTTGTTAAATAAAACAGAAGAAATAAATGTGAAATTTTATATGAAAGGAAAATGCTTGTGAGAATAGATTTCCTCTGTGTGAATCTCAAAGTCATACTAAAAACAAGCTTTAACTGAAGAATTTATAGAGTACTGTTTGGGTTTGTTTCTAGCATATTTTGAAATTCCAAACACACTGGAAGAAAAGGTATGCAGTATACAGCTGACACCTTAATGCATAAAGGGCAAAGATTTAAGTCAATGTTATCAAAGAGTCTCATAATAAATATTTGTATCTAGTGGAATAATGTTTACTTTTTGTCTCTCAGGGCCATTTTATGTGCCAGATCTAGTTACTTTGCTGCTATGCTGAGTGGAAGTTGGGCTGAGAGCTCCCAAGAGCACATCACTCTTCAAGGGTAAGTGTTGTCTCTGCAAGTCGTGTGGGAGCAAAGGTAGGCAATTTCCAATCACTGCAAATATGTAACAACTGTGCTGTGTACAGAGCACTGAAGATTAATCTGCCTTGGCACTTTTCTCCAGCCCGATGAGTTTACCGAGTGCTGTTTTGACTTCAGGATGACTGTGTGTGTAGTGTATTTGTTAATATTGTCAGATGATTCAGAGAAGTATTTTTCATCAGCAGAAAGGCACTAATCCTTTTTTGTAGAGTATGTTTTAGTATTCACAGTGTATTTGACAATTCTTTCACTTCACATTGTACATGTTGTGAAAAGTATTATGAGTGTCTGAACAACATAATTTTCATACTTATTTGTACAATAAGTGTATATTTACAATGTAAAGACAAATAACAGTTACATCTCCTACATAGTGTTTAACTATGATAATCCAGCAGCATTTACTAAAGCAACTTTATCTAGTGTGCTTGTTCACAATGGCTTTCAGTGTGAGAGCTGAAAACAATGGAGCTGTCACTGTAAGATGAATACTTAAGACTTCATAAATAAGCTGGGGACTGCCAGGTTAGTTCTTTTCAGTATCAGAAAAATCAATTGAAATACATTAGGTTTCCTTTAAGAGCAAAGGAATACTGATCTGTGTACATGTGAGCTTTTTTGTTCAGGCATGATGTAGGCCGACTCGGTTTTCTTCGGGAAGAACTGTGTACCTTACAGTGCTGCAAAATGTAACTGCTTTGTGTTAATAGAAAATTGCTTGGCCAAGTGATACCTTCTCAAATGATCATCATTTTAACTTGCTGTCAGTGTAATAATACTGCTGCAAAATCAGGAAGGTTGTCTGTTGATTTGGTTATAAATTCCTAATCCTTATAAAACATTATACTTGTAATTTAATTGATTCCTTAGCTTTTATGGTGTGTTTTAGGGGCTGATAGTCCCCAATTACTCTGGTATTTACACTTCTCTCTCTATAATTGATTTCTATGTGGTTAAGAAAATTTCATCCTAATTTTTCACTAGAGGTTTTCTCCTGAGAAGTAGTTAATCTTTATATGAGCATATTCCCATGCCAGTGTCTCATAACTTCTGTTATAATGAATCATATCCATAATTTTACCTTTCCCAGTTCACTTTTCTGCTTAGTGCTGATTTCTGTGCTCTTTTGTAGCACTTATAAAGTACGTATGGCTTAATCTGAAATAATGAAAACTCTGCATAAGGTAACAACTGCCAAGACTGGGGAGACTCCTTGGTGACTTCATGGCTATCGTGTGTACTGATACACAGAGACAACTGTGCTGATTTTGCTTTTCTGCACGTTGCAACATTGGGCTTTTTTCCTTTTGTTTTTGGTCATCAATGTCAGTTGCTTAAACATATCTAATGTTTTAAAGGGTCTTAGCTCCATCTGCATGACTATATTCCATTTACACTAATGTACAAAGCACTTGTGGGCTCTGAAGATTGCTCACAAAACCGTATGTCCACAAGTACAATGAGGTGTTGTTCAGGAGATCGTGTCCATCATTTAAAATAGGCATTCTGTGCCTTTCTGCATTGTGGTGCTGGAGCTATGAAAGGATGCAAATGCTACCGTGTAGGAATTCCAGCTTCCTTAATCTGAGTAAAGACTTTCTAAATTTTGAGATGTAACAGTCCTACTTAGCATTCTAATAAATCTACAAAATGTGTTTTTATTGTCGGAAAAGATAAATATATCATAAAATAAAGAATTAAAAAATAATTATTATAAAACAATTTTAAAATGTGCAGCTAATTAATAATTGATTTATTACTAGTAAAGTGCTTGGCTCTGATGAAAAAATCCTTTCTGAATATTATCAGTGTAAATAATATAGTTATTAGTATTAGTCTACTTATGAATTATTTTCAAAAATTTAAAGTATTAGAAAGTTTTAGCAAGACTATTCAGTAGCTAAATTCACCCAAAAGTAGTCCATTTAGATACTTTTGCGTTGCAGTAATCTTGAAAATAGCTTTAATTTTATGAGATCATTTACCTTCCATTCACAGAACAGCTGGATGATGTATCAGCTTTTTGACCAACTTCCTTTGGCTAAGAAGTGTAGTGCATTTTATTCAGGACATGTCTTTATTTGTATTTTCTTTCTTTTTTTGCAGCATAAGCCATACAGAAATGAGTGTCATCTTGCATTTTATATATGGAGCTATTCTGGACTTCCCAGACAAAGTTGATGTTGGGTATATGTCAACTTTTATTATGTTTTAGTTGTAGTTTTGTTCATTTGATTGTTCTGTATTTTCTCAGTTAAAAGTCAGAAGGAAAATTCCAAAAATAAAGCTGTTGAAGGAATCTTGTTTATTTGACAGCTACTAGAAAAGGTGTGCCAGCTGTTTTGGGAATACTGTGTGAGGAGTGGGAAAAACAGGAGGATGTTTTATTCCAAAGTAATTCCTAATTTGCCTGTGCCTTCCTTTTAGTTTTCAGAATAATATATACAATGTGTGATAGCATATAACAGTTAATATTTTTAATTTATTCTAAAATAATTATTCAAGTGATGAGAAGGCTAAGTAGTGAGTCTTAGATCCATAAAAGGTGATATATAGGAACCAATGTAGATGTTGGCATTTTCTTCTGGGATAGTTCTTAATCACTTTTTTACGCATAATCCTGTATTAGCGAAGTAAATTCTGAAATCTGTGAATTATTCCCTGTAACCATTTCTATATGAGATGTTGAACTCTGCCACTAAACAGTAAAGAGCTACAATTTCTTAAAAATATGGAATTGTTCATAATGTGCACCACTGTTAATGTTTAGGTAATGAATTGATATAGAAAATAAAATTATTGTATTGATTATTATATAAAATAATTAATAATTTGCTTACTGTGCTTTTTAATATTTGAAAGGGACATAACGATGTCATAACGTTTTATGTAATCCTTGCAAAAAGCCTTACAAAATGCCAAAACTCCACTGACACAAATATTTTTTTCACTTGCTATCCTTAAAATAGAGAAACCGAGAGACTTCTAAACAGTTTCTCAGCTAGTAGTTGAGGCTTACTGTTATATAGACTGAGCTCAGTGGCTGGGAGTTTATTATTAGGTGAATATATGTTTCTGTTTGAAGACTATTCTTTTGCAAGTTGCACACTTGGTTATCAATATTTCTGCAGTAAGTTCTGACTGAACAAAGAGGTGAGAAATTAGCATGTCAATTATCTTGTAAGCAAAATGCATTTATCAAAATGACTTGTTGATTTCTGTTGCTTTCTCTTCAGTCGCATGTTGGGCATTGCAGATATGTATGGGCTGGATGGGCTAAAAGAAGTAGCTATCTACATTTTGAAAAGAGATTACTGCAATTTTTTCCAAAAGGTATGTCAGTTCTCATGCTACTTTGTCAGCTATAAAGCCCAAGAATTTTGATTCTATTACTTAACACATACTACTGAAAACATATTTAATAACTGTGTGGTCAAGGTGTTAGCTTGAGTCAACAGACCCTGTTCTTATGTGTGAGTCTGCTAATTTCACTGGGATTGATGATGGGAGTAAGGCCTGTGGTATCATCTACCTGTTTACAGAAACTTGTAAACCCCAGCTGATGAGAAGCAGTATTCCACACGATTAATTCAATATATTAAATTACGCTGAGTATAATTTAACATGTCCCATTGTAAATGTAGTTGTTCTCGGTGGAGATAAGGAAATGCTGTATATCTACATATCATATTTCATGGGCATATATTTAGAAAATATTTCTGTTCAATTAAAATTAGTTTAAAAACAAGTACCTCCTTAGAGTTGAGCATTTTCATGCATTAGGCTCATGAGGCTGAATCCAGCTTTATTGACACGTGGAAGCAGATGACTTCCATATTCTGCATAAAGGCAAACAAACCTAAATACCATGGTAGCTAACAGTGCTTCTGTTTGAACTGAAGATTTTGTACTTCTGTATGGTTTCTGTAAATCAGAATGTACAATAATTGTGGTAATTTTCTAACAATTCTAGCCTGTTCCTGGAAAACAGCAACCTGTACTAGAATGTATGGCTATTGCTCATTCATTGGGAGTGGAAAACCTGTATGCTGCTTGCATGAAGTAAGTAAAATAAAATAAAATATTGTTTGGTTTTGATTCTCTGCTTTCTGTTTAAATTATCTTATTTTGGGAGATAGGACTTATTTTGGCATATAAGATGTTCACATTTGAAATATTTTTTTTCTTCATAATACTTAAGAGGTATCACTTATGCTAACAAGTGAATATAAAACATTTTTCATCTTCCTTACCTAAGAGTGGCTCTCTTTTCAACAGATGGGTAGGAAAACATTTTGCAAAATGTTTGTCAGAGAGAAGCTTTGCCAATTTACCTACTGAACTTCAGAACAACTGTCTTGTTATGTTGATTAACTCTTTGGTAAGTAGTGTGCTTTGTATAAAAATAGAGCTATGTAAATTTTTTCCTTATTTAGCTGTACAATGTAATTTAAGAGATAACAAATGTAGTATTTTAAATCTGTAGTACATTTATACTATGTAAAAGTTTCCATTAAAATAACAATTTGAAACCCGATTTTGATGTGAAATGTCCTTGTTATGCTTCATGGCACACAGCCCAGTGATCGTCATATCCACGTCCAGCGTAATAACAGAAAATAAGTTTTTGAACCACAGCTGTGACATCCTAATGCAACATTTATGGAAGTGTTCAAGGCCAGGCTGGGTGGGGCTCTGAGAAACTTGGTCACTGCCCTTGGCAGGGTGACTGGGACTAGATGATCTTTAAGGTCCCTAGTGGCTGCTACTGCATATTCAGGTGAAAGCCTGAAAACTGAAGAGACTTCAGAGCTATGTGGCTGTGCCAAGAGAAGCTTAAGAGTATCCACAGCTATAAAGCCTGAACAGTCCTTCTGCCAGAATGCACAGTTCTGACAATAAAGATAGTAGCTAGAATATCCCAGCAGTACACCTAGCATCTCTTAAGACACTAGGTGTTCTGCCATTATATCAGATCAGTATACTGATTTGTTCATAGAATATACACATAGCTTTGTGTGTCATACGTTGCATAAATATTTGAGAAGTTTTAACTAATGTTTTCAGGTATAGATCTACAGGTGTTCATAGTTACACCACTGCCCATCTCTAAACTACCTCGGGTGTGTCCTGTAGCCAAGAGTGAATGTAGACACAGCTCCAGGCTCTTCTCCTGGCCCTTGTGCAACATTATCACAACAGTTTAAAGATAAATGTTCGGCCTTCCTTCCCCTCTGTGCCTATTCCAGTATATAAAGATGCAGTGGTTCCAATTTGGGTTGAAATACATGTGCTACCTTTAAGCTGCCAGCACTTGCAGAACATTCATAGCACTGTGGTACTTGGTAGTGCTCCAGGTGTATGCCCAGCTTCTCTGGAAGGTTTTTCCAGTCTGGACTAGTGTGATTTGGATCCCATATGATTGGTTTAAAAGTTGTGTTGCAAGATTCACTGGTGTTTTATGGACTGAGGTTTTGAAAGCTTTTAAAATTGCAAAATTATACAATAAAGCATAAGCCTCTTCTGCCCAGAGACCAGTTCTGCTGAGTGTTCATTCAACTCCGAGAGCTTAAGACACACATTCCAAAAACCTGTGGAATTCCCAGGGGAGTTTTTCACAGTCTGCAAAAATGCTTAAGGCTTCTTGAGGGAGGAAGAAGAAAAGGTCTGACATTAATTTTGCAGGGGCTACTGTTAAAATCCTCTTTTTCTCTGCTGCTGGAATTCTCTGCTGTAAAACTTTTTAACAGTTACACCCAGTTAATGAGTATAACTCTGCTGATCCTTCCATTTACCAATATTGGAACTGTAAAGCCTAGTTAATGAGGGGCAGCCCTTTAGAGAAGAAAAGGTACAAAGAAAAGGAGATTGCTGATCAGAAAATCCCTGGGAAGCCACAATGGATAAGCACAGAAACATTAAAATGGGGGTACAGTTTAAAGCACTCTTCAGGTACCTAACCCTGATTTCTCAACTCCATGCAAGAAAATTACTGGTTTTTTAGATAAGTAAAGTGGACTCCACTTTAGAATGGTTAGGAAAAAAATATAACAAGAGAAGTAAAATTCAGTTAGAGCCACTCCTACAAAGTACTGATTTAATTAGAAGTCAATGAAGGCATTTTATGTTTCACTGGAAGTGTCTAATGGGCACAAATGCTTATTGCCTTGTGAGTAGAGGTTGAATTCTAGACAATTCAAAAAGCTTGCAATTGAGTCCAGTGGGAGCAAAATCAAACCATAAGCATGTATATAATCTTTAATTTACCTGAGATGCATAGAAGCAACTTGGTTTTGCCCAGAGATGACTAAAACAAAAATTATTAATTGAACAATGGATGGTCAGATTTTTTATTTTAACTATAATCTGCACAGAGAAGGTCCTCCCTGCTTTTGAAGTTGCATGGGACAAACATGATTGTGATCCAAACTTACAGTAGGGGATTTTGTGTCAAATATTTATCTGAATTGCTGGTTTTTTCTAGTGTTACTGATCTTACTGCATAATTTATCAATGTCCTGCTAGGTCATGTTAAATAGAGCTTTCAGTCCATTCTAATGTGGATAACCATAAATTGCAAGTTTTTTTCAAGTGACATGTTAGGCAGTAGAAGTTACCCTCAGGTACTGTGCTGATGCAATGCATGAAAGAACCAAAAGCACACGGTAATAAATATTAGCAAAACTCGTTACTTGTTTTAAATGTACTTAGAAACATAACATTTACTTTTCTTAGAGAAACTATAGACAACAAAGAGGGTAAGTTCAGTTAAAACTCCATCTGGAAATCAAAAGGATTCATAACTGTGAAAATGTTTTTTGTGTATCCCGAAAGCTGGACCATCCACACTTACCTAAAACACTGACTTAGCTATTTTATTTCAAAATGTATTACATCTCTCAGCGACCTAAAATGTTTTTCTCTGTTCAGAATAGTTTCTCCACTTAATCTTTGCCTTATTTTCTTCAGGACTGCAGTATGTTATGATACAGTTGAAAAAATACAATAAAGCCCACTGAAAACTTTACTACCTAACTTCAGGCAAAACAGAACCAGTGCATTTTTCTTTTTCTGCTTTAGTTTCAAAGGCAGGTATAATAAAAATATATATAATAAAATTTTTTTAAAGAAGAGAAATTACTGCATGATTGGATCCTCGTGTAAAAGTTCAGTGACTGAGCAGAAGCTGTTTTACGATCAGCAATTCTTTAAGCAATTACTTGGCAACAGGTTAATTTCTGTTTTTATTTGAAGAACCACAAGAATGCTGCTTTCCTTTTGATGGAGAGTGACCGGCTGATCAACAGCCTCCCCCAAGTGAAGTGGACAGAGGCAGCTGTGGCCTTGGCATCCAGGCTACATGAAGAATGCGTGACGTTTATTGTCGCAAACTTCCTACACGTAGTACAAAGCGAAGGCTTCTCTGTTTTGTTGCAGGTAAAAGTGCCCTCAAGTTATTGTATGCTTCCAAATAAATTAATTGTATTACATTTTGGGAAGTTCAGACTGCTAATTATCAAAATGGCTTCAACTTTTACTTCGCAGTATAATTCTGTGGAAAATTTAAAAAAAAAACCTTAGGCAGTGCTAAGTTTTTTGGGGGGGCAGGAGGTAGGTTTTTTCAGTGTTGTTTTAAAGCACATAAATATTTTGATATGCAGGACTGACACTGCGTTCAGGTTATGCACCTCAGTTAAGCAAATGTTACAGTTGATTTAGTGGGACGGTTTCTGTGTTGGAAAGAAGTAAGTATAAATACCAGCTTTGAAAAAGCTTTCAGGCCCCTAGAAAAACAGCATGTGCTTACAAGAGAGAGTATGAGCTTGACCAGTATATTCAAACTTCAACTGATTTGTGTTGTTAGTTGCAGGAATGTGGCAATACTGCAGGTTCTGGTGAGAGCATAGCTAGTCATCTAGCCAGTTCATTTCTCCTGTGAAAGATGTTTTTTAATGTGTATAGAGGAATAAAAAAATAAATAGGGAGATGTTAAAACATTTTGTCTTTGAATCCAGAGTTGCATGGGGCTGTAAATTCATCACCGTGTGCTTGTTCCTAAAATTTCTGTTAGCAATAGGCCTCAGGATGATTTGTAGAGGCCTGGAGAGGAGGCGGGTTATGGAATAGATACAAAGGAAGATGCTCAGCTTTGGAATACCTCCTGCACAGCTTAAGAGCAGATCTTCTCTGCTCAGTAATGCTCTTGCATACAAAGTACACTCTTTTGTTTTAAACGGCTGCCTTTTGTTGTTTCCTCAGGCACAGGCAATGAGCAGCAAACCTGACCTTCTAGAACTAATTTTTAATGCAATTGAAAAAAGCATTAATAATGAAAACAGCTGCTTTCTTCTGGTAGCTGTGGATACATTGTTGGACTCTGCAAATGTGAAGGAGATGGTAGGTTTTTCAATGTGCAGTTTGTAGAAAAACTGTTCTGATATTTTTTCATATAATGGTTCAAATCAGATGATGTGGTGTGAGCTCAGGTGGCTCAGTCCTGCAACTGGGGTCACCCAGAAAAGCATCTGCATAAATCCAAGGTCCTGTTGGAAGTACAGAAAATGTTGTCATATTTTTACTTTCCAGAGAAACCCCATCCATGGCAATAAAAAAGTTCCTGTGTATTACTGAAAATATAAGTCCTATGGGCAACACTGCCCTATTGATCTTTACTATCACTTTAAATTTGTGATGAGAAAAAGCCGATCAAAATGTTGCATTATCTAAAACTTATGGGGGGGGAGAGCTTATTCTTTTTCTCCCTGTGTGTTTCCCCTCCTTTTTGTGAAAGTCACAGCTACATTTGCTTTTGTTCAAGACTGTCCTCTAAAGCAAGGACTGCCTCTTAATCCAGTGTGTGTTTTTTGGATTGGGTGGGATCAGTCTCCATGTGTGTAACATACCATATATATCCACACAATCTAAATAATGATATGTAAGCTGTGGATAACTAATTCTGGGAATAATTCATAAATAGTATGACAAAGAATGAAAAATAAATGAAAAATTAATTAATGCAGTCTGGTGCTATTGTAGATCTCATTGGTCAAAGCAATGAAAATTTAATCAAATACATTCTTTTTCCCTAGAGTATTTGACCTTGTTGTGACACAACTGACAGTGAAGAGCTATTATGGTGCTCATTTAAAAAAAAAAAAAAAGAAGAAAAACAAAAAGAAAAAAAAGAGCAATGTAGTGTTTACTAGTGCTGTAGTTTGTAGGTTTTAAAGTACTGAAAAAATTACTGTGGTGGGCAATAATCCTTCAAAAACAGCATCTCCATCTACCAGACCATTATAAAATATATGTGATGACATCATTGATCTAGCTTAGAGAGTAAGTAGATTCTGAAAGGAATAATGACTGGTTGCTATGACAATATGCCCCTCGCCAGCTGCTGATTTGTTACTTGAACACAGGGTTTTACGTGCAAGATCCAGGCGCTGCGTGATAAGCTCTGGGTCTTCCTGGTTCAGTCTTTTTATGCTGTTCGTCACACAGAAGGCTGGAAGCTGATGAGGCCAGACCATCAACAGAAAATACAAGCAGGTATGTTTGGCATCAAACAGCATTAGAATTTTTTAGCAATCTGTTTAGTAGATAAAATGCAGATGGAATTGTGGAGCCCGATACAAACTAAAGCAAAATCTGTGCTGCTCTGTGTTTTGAAGTGGTGTTTTAGAATAGAAGCATGATGGCATGCTTAGTTAGTTTCAAATATGGGAATCAGTCATTTTCTGTGAAAAGTCTTCCCTCCTTTTCATTTTAGGAGGATATATGATAGAAACCAAACCCATGTAGATGGATTCTATTCTTATTTACAGCTACTCTGAATTACTGAAAACACTGCAGTAGGATTAAAAACCTTATCTGCCTCATTTTTAAGGAGATAAGCTCTGTGGATGAATTAAATTTGCACAAAGCAGATTATGTGTTCTGTGAATTCAGTTTGTGTCCTTTATCGTTTTCCCCATGATGTATAAATATTGCTTGTCTCTTGCATAATGCTTATCTCGTGCTCTGAGCAAATGCAGATAGCTGGACTTCTCGGTTGGTTGGCATTGTGATCCTGTGTGTGCTGCTGCAGAGAGCCCCTAAGGAGCTGCATGGCGTGCTCTCAACATTTTAACAGACAGCACTTCCAACAAAAAGGAGTTTTTGTTCTTTGTTTTGAAGTACACGGGTATTTCTGAGGGTGCAGAACTGATGATGGAGTTCAGGTTATGGTTGAATATTAGCTTTGATAGTACAGTGTTATAAAAGAAATGTGTTGAATACTTCTCTGAAATCAAATCACTTTTGATTCAAAGGTGAAATAAACATTTTGATGCCCTTTTTGTTAAAGACATTAGTAGCTAGGATATGATAGTTATAAAATTGTTTATGCCGAAAAGTAGATTAAAATTTTATTGTACAATTACATGCTGAGAGAAAGATGCAGTAACAGTCTTTCTAAGCATGATTTAGGGATGTAGTCAAATAATATCTCACTGCTACTGTGTAAAACAGGTTTATGATTTCTTTCTGGATTATGAAATCCTTCAGAAGCTGAGGAGCTGGCTTTAGAAACAAGGGTGGGTTGTTTATGATTTGGGGTGTTTTACTTTTAAGATGAGCGTGTCCCTATTGTGAATAATGTCTAGGCTGCTTTGCACTAGTATTTTCAATACAATAAAAATGTTGAAAATCAAGGTGTGTCTTAGTTGTTCAAACTCCATCTTGCCAGAAATTGTTTGTTTTCTTTTAGATTAAATTATAACTCAGAGGTAGCATACATTCTATATGTGAACAGGCTGAAATGTTTGCATAAATTATCTGGTTTTAATTACAGACAAAATGATCACACAATACTGGTAGAGAAATACTAATCTTTAGGTCAAATATGTCTAGGATAACTTAAATCAACTTTCATTTTAAAGATTTCTGGTGGTGGTTTATCTTCTAGAAATTTAGCCTATATAGAATTAGAAGGCTATAACAGAGGAGAAAAAATGCCAAAAGAAGGTAGATGATAATGTGTTTTTTTTCATTTACAATATGTCTTGTGTTTTCTTAGGCACAAGTTTATATGGATTTTGTCTTAATATATTGGTATGTATTAATGTGCAGAGTCATTGCTAGAAAAAGGATTAGATCCCTGGGGTGCCATTTTCAGCATACCTTTTGTGTGTTTTTACAGACCTATATAAAAATTATTTTTAGTATCTTCAGTAAGAATTCAGTAGAATTTTTACTTGTGTAATACATACAAAAAATGTATCCATGTAGGATGTCAGAACGTAATGAATGCTTAAATTTTTATATCCATTTTTTGCAAAACCTTTTTTTCAGCTGAAATATGAATACAAGCATAAATGAAACCTATCGATTCTCTGGCTCCGTACAGTGTCTATAAATATCCTTTTTGTATTCTACAAGTGCAATTGATTCAAAGGCTTTATTGAAAACTGCTTTTCTCCCAGAGTACATCAGATAAAAAAAAAGGCATTTACTGCCTGAAAATTCCACATGACAATCACAGGGATAACTCTCATACCATTATGCTGCATGCTGTCTAAAGAGGCACTATGATCTTACTGTGTACATTTAGGTATTTTGGCGGCTTTACCACTTTTCAAAACTAATATAATTTACTTTAATGTAATTAATCTCTTCTTAACGTAGTATAAATAAATATTCTATAAATAACAACACATCACTGAAAAGTCATTACTACTCTAAATTTTAAGCATCTTTTTTGTAAATTCTGTACACTTTCAAAGGTCTCAGTGCACTGCCAGCTTTAAATGAATTAGGCTTGGATAAACAAAAGTCCTACTATGGACATGGGGAAACAGAAGAGTTAAACAACTTGCTTATGGCCATGTGACCTCATTACAGATCTCACATTTTTGTTCCTAACATAAAACCATGTATTTCCACTTAACATTTGCCATGTCACCAAAATTAGCCTTCCTAGAATAATTACAGGACCCAAAGAACTCATTTCAGATGAAGTTGACTGAGTAGGCTGAATTGTTTTCTGTCTGCCTTCTTTCCTGCTAAATAGTAAAGAAAATGCTTCTTCCTTTTACAGCTGCATTTGACAAGGGTGATGACCGAAGACTTGCCAAAAAACCTGTATTCACTAGTTCTCAGGTAAACATTTATATCCAAACATTAAAAACACTTGGATAATTGCAAACAAAACTATTTTCATTATTTGTTTTAAATGAATACTAATTTTCCATATTGCTTAATGGAACTTGTTTTTGAAAAATCTGTATTTTCTTGTGAACTGTTGTTTCTGCAGAATCAGTAATGTTCATTGCTGCAAACATCTTAGGATTCAGACTGTGCTCTGCTACATTTTCAAACAGATAAGCTCAAATAAAAGAGAGGAATTTGTGTTCAGAATCTCATATTCCTCTCTTGCTACATAATGAAACTCATCTGTTTCCCAGAGCAAATGGTTTGCTACTGAGCTAATGAATCTCTGCTATTTTTACTAGAAGCCACCACAACACCAAGTCTCTTACACTCCCTGCCTGGAAAAATATTTTTTAGTGCCCTTAACAACTCTTCTGTTGAAACTCACAATCAAAACTACATTATCATTTGGTAGAAAAACAGTATGGGTTTCACATGATTTGGCAGTCTTGGATACATTGCAATAGCACTGGTGTTACAAAGATTCCATTTCCTACTCTTAATTCTCCATATTTCAGTGCATCTCTTTACCTGAGAGAATAAACATTGTCCCTTCGCTGTGGATACACTCTAGGTAATGGTTAAAAACATCACTTGTATTATACAATAATTTTGGGGTTTATGTTTGTAGTAATGCATAGCTTTGTTCCTCTTTGGAAAGTATGCACATATAACTCAAAAAAATTTTCTTACTTCAGCAGCCTCTAATAATATATCCATTACAGAATAATTTGTCCAAAGTAAAAGCAAAACTCTACTTAGATCTTTCTCTCCTCTTTATATAGAGCAGTACTTCCCATGAGTGATTTGTGCTACTTTTATATTCTTGAGAGCCAGCAAACTAAGCTAAAATATATATATATTTTTTTAAATTTATTTCTATGTTGAATGTTGTTGCTTTAGATTTATGTACTAATTTAAAAGTAGATGTGTTTCAGAAGTGTAAGAGTATGGACAGTTTGGTTTTACACATGTTGTCTGTTTTGGTTGGGGTTTTTTTCTGATGCTTTTTTTTTTTTTAATCCTAGCTAAATAAAACTACTACTCAATCTGTTGGTATAAGGAATAGTTCCTGGACAGAACACGGCAAGAAAGATTGCTGGGGAGATTCTTCCACCAATCAGGATAAAATGAAATCTGATGGATTAGGAGCATCTGGACATACATCCAGCACCAATAGAAACACTGTTAATAAGGCTTCAAAGCATGAGGATGTAAAGGGAAAAGATGGCAAAAAATTAGTTTCCAAGATTACTAAGGATTCAAAACCTGGGGAAAAAGCTGCCTCGCCAAAGGCTAGAGCTGTTATAAAGACAAAAATAGAAAACAATGGAAATGTGAAGGCTGAAAGCATGCTTAGCAAGCAAGATGGAGAAAAGACATCATCTGCAGCTGGACAAAAAAATTCTGGAAGTGGCAAAGGACTAAAGAATCATGAAGGAAAAATTGCAGGTGCCAGACCTAAAGTGCTGACAGTAACCTCAAGTGTGCAGATCAAAACAAAACCATTGAAAAAAACCCCAGGGAAGGAATCTCCCTCCTTAGTGACTGTAGCAGCAACTTCCAGCAAGTCAGCAAACTCAAATGCGGATAGCAAGACTGTCAATGAACAGACAGAGGAACCCAAAGAGGATAAATTGGTAGAGGAAGGGAAAAAACAGACTGGTAATTTTTTATGATTTTTTTTTTAAAGTCTTGTTCTAATTTGCCTCAGGCTGGTCATATGCTGAAAACCAGTCTGGGAAGCTTTAAGAAAATCTACTATAGATTGATGGGAGTTACTTTCTTTCGCTGTAAATTAATATTAACTGACTTTATGGTCAATTGATAGCCATATGAAATGGTAAACATTTTACAAGTTTAGCATCTATGCTATTTTCAATAACTGACCATCATGTATTAGATTTTTTCGGTACGTACATCCAGTGCATTTCCCCCTGTAATTAACTTTGAATTTACTTTACAATAGTGAAAACAAAGGCATCTGTGAAGATATCAAATGGAGTCACCACCAAAAAAAAAAAGACTGAGCTTGAGGCTAATGTCACAACAAGCAGGTATGTTACAGATCAATATGCTGCTTTATATATGGGTGTATGAGCTTGGGGAGAAACGTTTCAGGTGAACTATTAAACTTGCTTTTAGATCAATCAACATGTTCTTTTTAAGCTGAGAATGGTTGTCTGTAGGATGTTATTTGCAAAACAATTTGAATTAGCTATTGGAAAAATTCTGTAAAGATAAAATTGGTTTGGCTTTTGTGTTGGGCTGTTTCATGCTAATAATTTTAAAATTGTTATAGGTCATTCAGAATTCTGCATACTGGAACAGTTAATGACTACACAAGGTGTTGTAAACTTATTGTTTTTGGAATAGGTTAAACTGGACAGGGAGACAGCTGAAACACCATGAAATTGTGAAATGGGTCATTTTATATATGTTTGTATATACATTAAAAATATAGATGCACAAATAAGTTTTATTCTCAAAAAGTTTACTTTTTAGGTCGCATTTTCGATGTTTATATGTGTGTGCATATTAAAACACATATATTGTTTGTTTAAATATAATTAAACATTACTAGATCTAAGCTTGGAAATAAAGGATATAATAATTTCCTTGCAGTCTGACAAAAAAATCAACGGGAAAAGGATGCAATGAGCAAAATGTACAAACAGTTCTAAAGAAAAAAGGGAATGTCAGTACCAGTTCTGCAGCGCAACAAAAGGCTCAAAACACACCTACCAATTCTCCCAAGAGCCAAGGTAAAGTTTCATACAGCAATTAAATGATCTGGCACTGTTAAGTAAAGCTTTGGGTTTTGTCTGTTTGTTTTTTAGCACAAGTATTTGGAAAAATCTTCTGAAGAATTCTGGGATTTTTCCATATTTCAGTTTTGGTGACAATCTTAAACTGTAGAATGCAAATTAATGTGTCAACTTCAAAATGTTTAGAAGACAGTCTTCACTGCCAATTGGTGTTTTCTCTTGCTTGTTTAATCTGCATTGCAGAGTCTTCTATCTGCTGATCCCCTGCACTTCTGCATTTGGAACCATGACTGAGTCCAACAGAAATGCTGTAGGTTGAGCGTTTATAATAAGCATCAGAGATACAGATTGCAGACTCCTTCCTGGCTCCCTATTTTGGTGTTCCCCCACAGCAGCAGCACTACTGACACTGACCCACAAGCTGCTGATAGCACGAGTAGGAAATGACATCATAGACCACAGAGAGGGAACACTGCTTTATAAAGAAACAAAGTGTTAAGGATGGAGCTCCAGTATTCAAGTTATATTATCTTTAATGCATTATGATATAGAAAACACAGGTTCTGTCAATTTGTGGTCATTAAAGATCTTTCAGTGTTTTCTGACTGAGCAGGGACATTAATTCTGGTATTCTAATCACATTATGACTAATGTAATTATTTTCTGCCTCCTTTCATTTCCTTTACAATATAAATTGAATACAGTGCTCATCACTTCCTGTCCTAAACTGCTGTGTAGTGTTTCTATGCATTATTAGAGAGCTACTGCTTTCTACTCCAGTGATGACTACCTCAGTTACAGGCTGAAGTAATTCCTGTATGTATATTCTATGAATTGCTTTAAAGACAGCATGTAAATGCAAGATGGTATTTTTGTCTACTGTTTGTTTAAGATCTCAATTCTTCATTCTTTATTAAGCCCTAAATCCCTTAGTTACATGAAAAGCTGAGTAACTTGTTTCTCAACATAAACACTAACATAAAATTGGTCAGTGTACTGTGACTGGCATATACAATCTTTATAGTCTTTTTTACTGTTTGTTAGGACCTCAGGGGGAATCAACAAATTCACTGAAATCAGGAATGTCTCCAAAACATAATGAAGAAAAAAATGTGTTACAACATCTGGTTCAGACAACACTACCAGAAAAACATCCTTCAGCCAAGAAGAAGAGTGTTAAGCAGTCACAAACACCTGTAACAAAAGCCACTGCGAAAATAACACCTAAACCCCTGGCTCCATCAAAGCATGCTGAGATTACAAATAGTAAAGACCCGAAACAGAAATCAGCTGTATTAAAATCTCAGTCCTCTGCCCAAAAACATTCAAGGAATGAGTCTCCTGTTGTCCAGAAGAATGTGCACACCTCTGAGCACAGAGATTCAGGACAGAAACTTGAGAAAAACACACCTGATGCTGTGGCAGGTCAGCTGCATGACAATAATGAATCTTTTAAACCTACGGTGCAAAGCAGCAGTGATGATAAACTGCTGGAGTCCTGTCAACCCAATAAACAAAAATTATCAGATTCTACTGAAAATGTGCAATACAAAATACAGTCTAAGTCTTCTTCTCCTCTAAATACAGAAGAAACTATTTCTAAACTTCATGTTTCAGTGCAAAATGACAGAGAAACAAGACAAATCTGTAAAGATCAGTCTGGAATTAAAAAGACTGAAGATACAAAGATTGATAATACAGCTGAATTTCACTGTCATGCACAATCTGCCAGTGATGGATATTCAGACTTTTCCAAGGAAACCAATCAAAAGGCTAGTGTTCCAGTAGAACTGGTGAAAGATTCAAAACCAACAAAAGTCTGTAGTGAGCAAAGTGATAAATTAAACTCTGAAACAGGTCTTAACTATGATGAAAATGCTTTGTCAAGCTTTTCCAGAATAACCAATAAAGAAGATGAGACATCATCTCCTCAGATCCATATGGAGGGATTTCTTACAGCTGATGAACTGTGTGATACATCAGCCTTGACTGAATATAAATCAGTTACAGCAGATTTAGATGATGTTTCAGAATGTTCCACAGAACAAATAACAGAAAAATATTCACCTAGTTACACAGAGCTTATAGACCCTACAGAAATGCCAGAAAACCAGGAAAATGCAGAAACTCCCTTCGTTGACCACTGGAATACTGGTGCCATAGATCCAAAAGAGAGCCCGGAATCAGATACTGGCAGTGCAACCACATCCTCTGATGATATAAAACCAAGATCAGAAGATTATGATGCTGGAGGCTCTCAGGATGATGAGGGATCCAATGAAAGAGGGATTTCTAAATGTAGCACTATGTTATGTCATGATTTTCTTGGAAGAAGCAGCAGCGACACAAGTACACCTGAGGAATTAAAAATTTATGATAGCAGCCTAAGAATAGAAGTGAAAATGAAAAAAGAGGGTTCTGATCTCTTCCGTGTTAATTCAACGAGTGATGATGAAATACCAAGAAAAAGACCTGAAATTTGGTCCCATCGGGAGAGTTCACGGACCAATACTAGAGAAAGCAAAAGTTCTACTTTTGGAAATGCACAGTTTACTCAGGAAGCAGACCAAGTTTCTTCTTCTGCCGATGAAACAGAAGATGACAGATCTGAAGCAGAGAATGTTGCACAAAACTTCCCTCCATCAAATGTGCCCACTCAACAGTTCCAAGGAATTGATAATTTAGCTTTTGAAGATGCAACAGAAAATGATACTGTAAGTCAGGAGTTTTCTAAAACTAAAAATTTCAAACGATCTGTTTTACTTTCAGTAGATGAATGTGAAGAATTGGGATCTGATGATAAAGTGGAAACTCATACTTCACGTCAGCACTCAATAGATTCTCTTACTCCAGAAGTGTTTGACAGTGTTTCTCAAGAGCAGCATGGAAAGACCTTTTATTCAAGACACTCAGTGGAAACTGAAGAAGGATTCTTGGATGGCAAACAGCGTAAGGATAGAGACAATAAGTCAGATAAAAGTGGAAGTTCTCTCCTACATCTTCACGGTACTGAAATCCCAGGGAAGGAGGACGAGGGTGCTTCAATGACTGAACAAAATTGCCCAGAAAAAATCTATTCAGCAGCTAGTCCATGTCCAGGAGAAAAACAGGAAGTAAATATGAAGAATGAGGTTGCTATTGAATTTCAGCAGTGCAATAAGTACTTAGACAATGATGCAAAATCTCAAGAAAGACCATGTCATCTGGATCTTCAGCAGAGAGAAACTAATTCTGATGCGCAAAAGAACAGCTCTGCAAAACCTGTAGAAGCCAGTAAGAATCAGATACTGACTCAGGAAGGTCAAGTGAGAGACACTCAACCACCAACTACTGAATGCGCTAATACTGATTTACTTCCAGGTAATGTACAGAAATAGAAACATTCAGTCATTCAAAAACAAATTAATAGGCAAAGCTTTGGCAATTTGTCTGGGATTGAATCCTGAACTGAAGTAATTTTGGCTGAAACTATATTAAATTTAAATATTTTTAAGTATTTCACTTGGGTTAGAGAATGCTTGTCTGTTTGAAATATCCGTCAATACCCTGCTGTTCAATGAGAAACTTGACTACAAGAAAAGAGATTTTATGTAATGCTAAAAGAAAGATTGGATACAGTTGTCTGTACTTCAGTTATTTTTGATCCAATCTAACATTGACAGCATCAGCTTTTGATGGAATTTTAGTATTTGTTTTGTCTGCTTGACAACATATAGTATGTCTGAATGGGATGTGCAATAACTAAAGTAATAACCTTAACTAAAGCGCACTGAACTGTTTACCTGAACAGCTATATGCATTATTGTTGTAATTTATTTATTTATATATTATATACCAATTTGGATCCTTCTCCCACTGAATATAACTGAATATTTGCCATATACACCAGTGGGAGCAGGTTTGAACGCTGCTTTAGAGCTTGTGAGATGTCTAAAATTCTAAATTTTACCAATAAAAACTTATTTCCTAAGAGAGATTATACTTAGAACTGATGCTTATATACAGAAAAGTTCTAACTTGTTTCATGTAGCTAGATGAATACTTGTCTAGTTTTGTGTTTTGTCTTCTTTATATCAATAATTCAGTCTGTTTATCCCATCAAAAATATACAATAATGTTGATTACAACTATTGTATATTCAAGAGCAATGAAACACTGATGATGATCTGTGTTCAGCCAGACCACAGAACAAGAAGACATTACAAGTTGTACTATTTTTTTTTAAGTTTGCTTGCCCTTGCCTGCAGCTGCCCTTGCATGTGCAGTGTAGAAATAAGCCTGTGGATAAACAATTTTGGTTTTAATTCTCTCCTAAGCTGACATAGCTTAAGTCACCATTCAGTAATCATTCTCTATTAATTCCCTCTATGCACCTCCTGGTCTAAATTTAATTTATGTAGTAAATGAGAAATTTCATGTGCATTAAGTGTATATTTACATTGTCATTTTCTGTATCAGAAACTTAATTATGGAGGTTATTGTTAATTACCAGTGGTGATTGCTACTTTAACTTAATTTATAAATCATACTTTGTTTTTTATATAGGAAATAAATGCCTCAAATTTTGTCAATTTTGTATAACCCTCCATCCCCCCTTTTTTTAACCTGATTGGATTGTCCTTCCTGAATGAATTAAATTTTGCTCTACACAGCCCTGAGGGGAGGATCATCTACAATTTTTACATTGTACAGTATTGTGAATTATTTCAGGAGACATAGATGATTATGACACAATGGCACAAACCTGCATGTATGAACATCGGCCTCCAAAAACCCTTTCTCCAATATATGAGATGGATGTTGGAGAAGCAATTGAGCAGAGGATGGATTCAGAAACAGCAGTTCTAGATGTGGATTTTGAAGATCAGCAGTTTGCAGAACAGGACTGGACTCTTCTCAGGCAATTGTTATCTGAGCAGGACTCAAATATAGATTTCAAAAACTCTGTTCCTGAAGACCTTAACTTAGCACAATGTCTTATCAATCAGACACTGTTTCTGGCACGAGATGGTTCAAATCCTCAGGGTACATCACAAGTTGACACATTCAGTAGGTGGACTGAGCTCATGTCTCCACTGGACGATTCTTCAGCAAGCATTACAGTGGCAAGCTTTTCATCTGAAGACTGTTCATCCCCTCAAGGGGAATGGACAATTCTTGAACTGGAAACCCATCATTAAGGTGACCAACTGTTTGCAACTGAACTCCAACCCATTCCCCAAATCTATTTTTGATGCGTTGTTTCCATACAATAATGATACTGCATCAGTCAAGAACGAGCAATTCTTGATACTGAGGCAATCTTTCTTATATAATGAGGTAAATATGTTAATTTATAATCTAGATTTAATCACAGGTACGGTAATTTTTCAAGACTTAAATGTATGTCTTTTCTAAAAATGAACTTTGAGCATGTATTTTCTAGAATTGTTAGAAAAATTAGATGACATGAAAGAAAAATCTTGGTTTCCACCTTCCCTTTTATCTTCTTTTTTGACATTTAATGTTCTCATTCAGCAAAAATTTAAAGATGAATGCACAATTAGTAGAGCTATTCCCCTCCTTTTTTTCCCCCCTCTCTCTATGGTCACTTCATTTTACAACAATAAAGATTCAGAATGGTTGTGTCAAAAGGTGATGTGTGCCAACACTACTTTAAATGATGGAAACACAGTCTTATGTTCAAAGAAAATGTTTCAATCTGAATCTGCCTTGGGCCTTATTAATATGAGCAGCTTGTTTCATCTATTCTTCCATATTAAATTTTTGTATTTTGGTTTGTTTTGTTTAGAAGTTTGCAATAAATTTTTTAAATTGTGTTTCCTTTAAATATAAGGCTTCAGAGGGTCTGTGCTATAGGAAGAGCACTGTTCCTTTCTTGGAAATGCATGTTTAAGTAAATATTTAAAATGGCATAGTGCATGAATTTAAAGGAGTTGGTAGAATGCTGCTCCTGTTCTAAGAAACAGCATGTCTGATGTTTCCACGAATATATCTGATGCTGAAGTCGTGATCAATGTTACATCAGAAGTCTGACTGACTAGAATTACCTTCTGGCTACAATTCATAACACTTGCACCCTCCTGATGCTGGGGCATAGCAAGATTCTCAGGAATTCGGTTTTGTTTGTTTTTACAGATGCTACATTTTTGGAGCAGTGATAGGATTCTTGCATCTTCATTAATATCTCTAGTGTAGCTTTTATATATTGAGACTAAATGTCAACCTTTCTTCTGACTCAGAGTGAAATAGGATACAAAGCTCATTCTGCTGCTTTTGGCTATTTGAGTGTGGATAGGACTAATTATTGTCTTTTGTGATTTGACAAGGAGGAAGGAGTGAGAAACTCTTTGTAATTGTTACCAAGTCAGAACTTCTGAAACATACAAGTTTTTCCCCCTGCAAAGGCTGGGCTCTCTAAAATACCTGCATTATGGAAACAGTAGGGCTTGTCTTTCACACAGCCTGAAGTCCAAACAGGAAGTATTCTACCTCCTCTCAGTCATTAACAGAAGTGCCTTCTGAAACAGGTGCCATATGGCAGTAAATGGCTACTAACATCCTTCTTTTGTGGAAACTATTTAAGATAAGTACACAACTTAAGCTGGTTGTAACCACCAGTAACATGGTCAGTTTTGCAAGCTTTTGCACAATTCCAACAGTGCACCTTAATTTTTTTGACAAACTTCATTTCTTACTGTTCATAGTCAAACTCTCAGTTCTGTGGAAATATGAAGTTGCCCTAGCGTATGAATGAAGTTATGACCTGTCTGACCTTTGGATTTGACATAATAAAGAGCTTTGGGGCAAAATAGTTTATCTAGAAAGCCACTTTGTTGAACTTCTGGTACAGAAGTAAAAGTAATGTTTTATTCTCAGAACAAACAGAGGAAGAATTTTATATCTCATTCCTTAATGTCAAGGTGGGGGGAAAAAAAGGAAAGCCTTCCTTTCTCTATGTCAATGGAGGACTAACTCAGGGAAGGAAGATGTTCAGTCTCATAATAAAAATCTTTCTAACCAACTCTTTTAGCAGCAGTATCAGTAGTTTTAAATATTTTAATTCAAAATATTATAAACGTAATACACTGTATTTAACCCAGTTTTCATATTGAGGAATTTAGGAGAACCTTTAGAAGTGCAAATCATCAATAAAACCTGTTTTTCACCTTCAAAGTTTACAAGGTTTATCAATAGGGGATAGTCTTTTGAATAAAAGAAAGAACTACAGTATTAGCCAAAGTAAAAGATGAAACTTGAGAGAAGCTCTTACAGAAGGCTGAAAAATAATGTTTGCAATTTCTCTGTAAAACACTAAAGTAAGACTTGTTTACCAAAAAGCTTGATCAACTTTCAGATCCTGATGATATTCTGATAGTGGGCATTCACATGTTAAACAAGATGAAGTGATGGAAAGGAGAAGTGACAGAAAGTGAAAGAAGGGCTCCTTTGGTCTATTTTTTGCTTTGCCCATATTTTTAACTCTTACTGAATTGATAGAGCAGCACTGAAGCGACACACAAAGTTTCATGTTTGTTTTATGAATTACAACACATACAGAGGTTTATTTTTTCTTTGCATTTACTTTTCTGATTGTATCAAAATGAAATTAGCTTCTGTCTTCAAGTCCACAATGATGTTGCTGCAATTCCTTTAATAGTTTTGCAGCAGAGCGCTGATTAGGATGTGGTATTGTTCAGTTGTTACATATGCAGCCATAGAATTCAGCTTCCCACAGCCAAAGAGTGTCTGTAGAAGTAGCAGGAATAGAAAGTGGTATTGTTTTTGATTTGCGTTACCAGAGTGCCTGTGAAGCTTAATCAGACCAACGTCCCACTGGCTAGACATTGTACAAACCCAGAACGGAAACAAAGACTTCCCACAGAGTGCTTATAATCCAAGTTAAGACAAAAGACCAAAAAAAATGCACATGGATGGAAAAGTAAAATGAGCATGTCAATATTTATCTAGCTGATTAGCAATGCTCTCAGCACATCATCAGTTTAAACAGTCGGGTTTTTTCTCCCGTATGCATTATGAGAAGGGGAAGTTGGAGGGTGAGATTTGGAGGCTGGATAATGAGGGAGCTGGAAGAACCTATATTCCTGACCAGCCTTGGTGCTAGCTAAACTCTCTTCCTGCTTGACCCTGACCTCATTCAGGGTCAAGCTTTAGGCCAGGTGTAGGTGGCTATGTATTAATAGTATCAGTCACCTGAGTTCTTCAGAGTCCTGCTCGTGCCTCCTGTCAGTGATTTTGTCACTGTATTGGCCTCGTTTCCAAAGCATGAGAGGATGGATAAAGGTTTGTTTGAAAACTTCATAGAGAAACAACCAATGCTAGTGTCACAGGCTTCAAATGAATAGTGATTAAGAGGTCCTGGAGGACCTCTAAAGTAGAGACAAGGTAGGTACATCTGATGAAACAGTGAAAGGGTGTCAGTGAAGAAACTAAAGAGATGGCATAGTGAAAATATTGTTTAAGGATTTACCTTTGCAGTAGTATTTTGGATGAGAGCAATAAAATTGCTTCATCAAAGCCTGAGCAGAGTGTTGCAGTTAACAGGTGATACTGACAGCTTACCTGAGATCCTTATGTGAATGGGAAGGGTGTCTGTATCCTGCAGGTAGTAACACCTAATTTAGTAAACTCAGTGAAATTTAGAGGAGAGAACTCAGAAATCAGAGTGACTAATGACCCTGATTTTGCTTATCTTGAATTATGTTGTGAAAGTGAAAAACAAGGAAGGATGTTTTACACATGGGAAAGTATTAAGTTTAAAAAAGACTGTACCTCCAAAAAGTGGTCCTGTAGTCATAATAACTTTTTTTTTTTTTGCTTGAAAAATTAGAGTCTAGTCTGGACTGGAGAAGCAGCTCTGCAGGGTTTTTATATACAGATACTAGCTCAAATTGTATTTGTGGAATAAATCACCAAAAGAAGTATTGCAGAGGGAAAATGGAAGCAACAAACAGTTGGAAACCTACAAGAAACTAAGGAAAGTGGCAGTTCTTCCAAATTATCTGCTCAAAAAAAAAGAACCATTAAGTAAGCGAAGGAAATAAAGATGAAAACAGGAGTCAAATGAGGATGACAGGATTTAAGGAAAACTGCACCACTGGCTTCACTGGACAAAGCCCACAAGGCAGATGTATAAAATACCAGTTTTGAGGTTGGTTAAGAAAGTGTTCTTAAGGACTGTGGTCAAAATGAGATATTGGCTCTCAGAGTAAAAGGCAAGCAGATGCCAGTTTGGTAGAGCATGACAGAATTGCAGGAAGGAAACTGAGCCTAACTATTAAGAGAGAGACAACAGTTAAAAAAGCAGATCAGTTAATAATATATTCTAGGTTGCTTTTTCAATGCATGAGATTATGCCATGTTTATGTAGTGCAGCAAAAGAAATGTGGAGACAGACATACAGGGAAGATCAGGAGAGATAAGTAAGCATGAAATGAGATCAGCAGGCAGTCTGGGCTGCTACAAGTGATCAGATCAGTGCATAAAACCCAGACAGTGGCTTTTGTGGTGTACGGGTAGTGGAAAGGACACTCCATATATTCATCATTTTTTCCCTTAGAAAAACTTCTAGAATCATAGAATTACAGAAAAGTATAGAACTATGGGAAAATGCAGGCTTGAACAGACCTCCAAAGGTCTCTAGAAGCAGGGGTAACTTCAAAGTTAGATCAGGTTGCCATGGCCTCATCAAGGTTCATAGCATATAAAACCATAATAAAGTCAGCAGGGACAAACACAATGCTCATGTGAAGCAGTTATTTAAGATTAAAATATTCCAATAATATTGAAACTACTTCAACTATTGTTGAAAAATATTAGTAATTAAGTACAAGAAATATGGCTTGCTTGCAATATTTTTAAATTCTGGATGATATGTGACTGAACTGTACATGTTTAATAATCTTACCTCACACTTTTTAAGGTTTTAAATTATTTCAAAATTGTACTGAATTTTTGACTTTGCAAATTTTATTATTATTTTGGAAGAATTAGGGCAAGAGAACTTCGCATGTTTCTCTCAAAAACTGTCCATAGGATGTGTTCCCTAGCATTGTCTTATCAGTTTCTTTCAGGGAATATGTAAAAACAAACAAAAAACCCCACATAGCTGTTCTAAGTACAGATTATAGGAGACTGTTTTAAAACTTTCAGTATATATTATTGCCATCTGGAAAATAATTAGTAGCATGTTCATTCTAGTTTGCTCCAGAAAATCTAAACCTTTGCATGAAGGAATTAAGAACTGCTCTTATGTTGTACATCAGTTGCTCAGAACCAAGACATTTAAGAATTCATTATTTTGCTTTCACTAATGTCAAAGACTGTTGACCTCAGCTGAAGCAGGTTCAAGCCTTGCTTATATTAATGCATGTACTAGAAATGCTATTTTTCCAGTATATCTATTTCATAGTTTTCTAATTTTACTCTACTAATAACATTGTACAATTGTAGGTGTGACAAATTACAGCTAGAAAGACTTCAATTTATTAGTCATAACTGTATGCATTCTGTTAATATTTCATGACTGAAGTGATTTAACATTTTTACATTGATGGATGACTTTCATGCCAGGACTACACAGGAACTGAGGACAAAAGACAGGATGAGAATTATTGCAGCTTTGTTACAACAGATGATTCCCTGGAAATGAGCTTTTAGATATGAAATCCAGTATAATTAGAAGCTTTCATCTCTTGCAGAAAATCCATACTGATTTTCATATCTCTCTCTTGAACACAAGCTATATATGATATTTTTTGAAAAATAAGCTTTAATGTGTTCCATTTTGGAAACATTACAGCTCAGATCTCTTCTTTAGCTAATTTAAAACCAAGCTTCTTCCTATTGACAACTACTATCTGTGTTTAAGGAAACTAAACTTGTAACAGGATATCAATTGGGGAAAAATACTGAGTTTGATAATTTCTTTGATTTTTTTTTTACATTTGGTAACTAATATAATAACTGAAAAAGCTATACAATGCATGCATGCACACCTGTTTATTGCATTTGATTTTCCTTTTATACTTTGCAGTCTGTACTGTACAGTCCATTAGGCCACAGTTCTGCAAACACAGGAGCGAATCCACATGCACATTTGCAGATTGGCTTTCCATTTAACATTGGCTTTTCAGAAAGGGTAATGGAGCTGGCACTGGGGGCAGGCACTGGGCATGCTTGGGCTTTTATACAGTACTCAGCTTAATGAGCTTCTAATCCTGATGAGCCATCTGGATGCAGTTAAAGTATGAAATAATTAATAATGGAATTCCATTAAGTTGCTTCCCTGTTCTCCTTGATTTATTGCTGAAGTTGCCAGTTCAGAAGACTATTCAATTAGAGAAATCAAAGTCCTAAGAAATCATAACTTTTCACGTTACATACAGCAAAATTTCTTTTGCTATTGCACAGTAAAATATGAATACTGATCATGTCTTCAATAACTCAAACCTCAGTATTTGGAGGGACTGCCTATAACTCAATAAATAGATGTATTTAACAAGGACATTGGTGGTCAGATTAGGATGGTGACTGTTAACTGCATTAGAGTGCATATTCTGGTGAACCTGAACAGAGGCTCACATGCACAAATTTGGGACTCAGCCCAGTGACCCAGGTAGTCCATCAGATTTTATACTTTTGCACACCAGTGAAAGTGGCTACTTGTTCTAAGCTCCCACTGCAGTTAGTGTGAGAGATCCACATCTCTAAAAATCAGTGTATTTAAGTGTCTGAACAGAAAGACTACTTACCTGAGTAAAAACTTTGGCTCATGTAACTTAGCTCTATAACCCACTTTTGAGATTGATCTCACCAACTTAAACCTACAGCATCCTCATTTATGCAGTCCTTATTTAGGAATGTTTGTGGTTTTCTTACACTTGTTTTTAATGAAATTATTTTAGTTCTTCACTTTTTTTTTAAATAACACTCTTCTGAGTGTGGAATGGCATCCTGCCTCTCAGTAGAGTTACATCAGTGTGCTTAAGATCAGTATAAATAGGACAAACCATAAGTACATGCCAGATCTAGTGTAAGTAGTATAAAAACTTTTTGTGACCTTCATAGACTGAGGTAATTTTAATGTCCACAAACATGAGACCCACCTTTAAATCAAACTTCCTACTTGTAACAAAATGTCCTCCTGTATCTGTAGAGAAGAAAACTTCAATCTCTATTTTCTGGATTATCATGTTTTAGTAATTAAGATTAATCCAATATATGCATAACGGGATGCATCTGGAGGAAAGTCTGAGTCACTAGCTATAGTCCATGACTTTATGGTCCAAGAATATTTTGACCACTCAGTCTTGTGGAAGGAGGGGGAGGGTTTTAAGCTCTCAAACTGAATGCTTGCATGTTTTCCAACTGCTTGCTTTTCAGATTTAGATAATTAGCTGGGGCCTAAGTAATCGTATTTCCAAATGACTCCTTGTCGACACCGTCTTCTGCTTCCAGAATATCTGTATGGTTGCATAGTCCCAAAACCTTTCTTCCCCATGCTACATACTGAAGGTTCTTAGTTGGTTTCTGTATGACAGAAAATAATAAACCTATGTGTAAATTAAATGCTGAGTCATTGTACTTCATTCAACTTGTGGACTGCTGACATCAATTTTTATTTGTGCTCTGTCAATTGCAAAAAAAAAAGCGTTACTTTTCTATGTGTTTAGTGAACCTTCACTCTTCCTCTTTCTCCTCAAAAAGAAAAAAATTAATTTTTCTTCGATTGTGTAATCAGAGAACAAGATGGGTGATGTGTGTGAAGATCAACAATCAATTCTCATATAAAATGCATAGAGAGGAAGAGACCTGTGTAACTGCCCTACAAAATCAAAAAGTGGTGCTGATATAGAGCACACAGGATATGGCTCTGGACAGTGCAGAGAAACACTAATTAGATGATAGATTTTACCTTGTCATAAATTAGTTATTCATCCAAATGCTTACACCATTATCTTCATCATAGGGGAGTTGTAATCCCAAGATCTTTCTATTCCTGCCTAAATGGGGTTCTCTGCTCTGCTTCCAGGAATTATTTGATGTGCTGCCAGACTCAGCCCTATTCTTTCTCTCTCCTGCACCATCACCCGTATGTGAAATGCACCATGTAGGTATGTGGGAAAGGAATGCTTCTGAGGTTTAAAGCTAAGACTACCAAAATGTCAGAAACTGTCACAGCAGAGATAACCATAAGTATTAAAATAAATTTAGCTCATCAGATAGCACAGGATCCCTCAAAAGTCACTTTTGGGAAGGAAAACTTCTGTGGAGAATGCTCTGAAGAATACACAATCCAAAAAAAATTATTTTCTTTGAGTCCAAGCTCTTTTTTTTAGCCTTCTGACATTAGGCTCAAAAAAAGAGAAAGGCAATTCATGTAGTGAGATTCAGACTTGAATGGTATTGCAGAACAAACCTCTACCAGAATTGTCCCTTGAGTAGTTCCTAGTCCAGGGGTTCAGCATGCCCCATTGCATAAGACTTAAACCAGACAAGCCTTAGGCCAGGATGGCTCTTACACAGGACACCATGGGGTTCATTGTGCTCAGAATTTTCTGTCTCAGAGTCTCATTTTTGTTTCAAATGTGAACTATTGTCAAATGTGACAAGGAGAAAGATAAATTTCTGGTATAAATTTTTGCCAACTGTAATTAAGATACACAATTTACACAAGTAGATATGTAACAACTGGAGTCAAAATATTGCCGGGAAGCATTTTGTGTTAAGGTTGGGGTTTTCCTTATTGTCCCACACTTATCCATCATTGTACTTTGATGCGTCTCAAGTGGAATTTTGAGGTTGAGAGCATCTAACTCCATGCACAATAAGTGGCTATAGGGGAAAAAGGCATTCGCAGGTATCCCGGGAGCCTAAATCCAGTGTTTATATTTCTTTGTAATTACAGTTTTTTTAATGTAATAATGTACCCTTGTATGTACTGTACATTTCTAACAGCATTACACTGAAGAAACAGAAATCTACTCACCCGTTAAAGATATTTAAACTGGAAATAATTTTTCATTCCATTCTATTCCCTACTATTTTTTTCTCCATTTGAATTGTTGTAATTCAATTAATGCATGTATATATTAGACATAATCTAAAACATGAATTCAAATATACTATAGTGTCATAAATCAAGTATAACCACTACAACAAAAGTTACTACTCTTTACCCATGGGATTTTTGTAGTACTGAAACACAAGTTCATTCATAGTCTGCATGAATTCAAAATTCACATTGACAGATGTCAGCAGGATTATCAACCGTCATCATAAAACTGCCTTATAATTGTACTTTAAAGTAATTCCTGATGTTCTTAACTCTGATTTTGGTGCAGTCAGAGCACATGGTTCCACTGTGTTACAGGACACAGTTTCACAGTTGGTTGGTCCTGTCACAGCTCTCCAGAACACAGCAGTCGGGATACCAAATACATCTGTTGTTTTCCTTTAATTTGCTGACTGTCACATTTATGCTCCACAGAAATTTTAAAATTCAGTATTAGAAATATTTGACTTACTAGGAAAAGTAGCGTGACATTCCCATATCCTTCCAGGGTAACCATAACTTCGATGCATTGCACCAACAGGAGAGGGAAGTCAGATGTGAATCCACTTCTTGTCTAGAACAAAAAGGAGAAGAGTGATTTTTAAATCACTAAGATGTCTAATTATTTTTATGCAAGGCAGACAATTTGCTATTTAAATGTATAATTTGTAATATATGAGGTCACTTCTATTTTAAAACGCTCTAAAGTGGTTTAAAAGGAAAAGCTTTTACTAAAATCTCAGATTTTCAGTAAAATGCCAGTTTCAGTATAGTATTTGAAGCTAGACTTATGCCTGAGTGAAGAGCAGAGCTGGAAATCAATGCTTTTTCAGTGCTTCTTATGGCCGCACTCCGGCTTTTCTTTACTACATGAAGTAATGTTTTCTCTCACATGATGAAAAAAGAAGCTCCAACACTCTCGGTATTTCTTTTTTCACTGGAAGTGGTGCTGAAAATGTCACACAACCTATCCTTGTACGGCAGCAGGCGCACAGGCCAACGCCAAGTTTCTGGACGTCTTTATGGGGGCACTTCCAGGATGGTCATTAGGAGCCAGTCCCAGTGCACGCCATGGAGCAGCGGCGGAGGAAAGGCAGCTGCGGCGCCTCCTCACCTCACCCCGGCGCTGTTCCGTGCCCGTGTGTAAGTTACGGTGTGCCGGAGCCGTGCCCGCCATGTCCGGGCCGCGGGAGGCAGCGCTGCCCGGACCGCGCGCCCCGTGCGAGCGGGCGCGGCTCCTCCTGAGGGCTTGAGGCGGGAGGCGGGAACCGGCCCATTCCCGCCACCGGGCTCTCGCTGTCCCGCCCTCCGGCCGCGCCACCGCCGGCTCCGGTTTAGCGCCGAAATAGGGTTTTAGATCGGGGAGAGGCCCGGTTGAAGCTTACATTGGGAACCATCTGGCACAAAGGTACCCAGGCCCAGCGCCCGGGCTGCTTCCCGCTCCTGCCGGGAGCTCCCGTGCCCACGACTGCTCCACATGAGCCTTGCGGAGACAGAAACGCCTGCCAAGCTGCACAGACAGGAATATTTTCAGAACAGTGTTATGCCTTATAGAGGAAGCCTGCTCATATGCAGATTCTTTAAAGCCATTTAGGTATTTAATTACCATCTTAAATTAGTTCACTGGCAGTAGGCACCTGTTACGTTCTGGGGAATTGAGCAGTGCCCTGGTTTTTAATCAGCTCTTTAATGTGTACTTGTGCTTTAAACATCTCGTTAATTGGCAGGAAATAGTTGTCGTCTCTCTTTTCCCAAGCTTTTCAGACGGTGTCACCTGGGATCTCACTGCAGAGCCAGTGAAGAAAATGACAGAAAGTTGTGGGCAGGAGCAGACGAGATGGATAACAACAGTCATTATGAGCACAGCTCTGCAGGTACGGTACCACTTGTCAAGACCAGCATCTGACTCACTACGAAATGATGAAAAAATCATGTCCTATATTCTATACGTGGAAATATTTTATTCGATGTCAACAAATACAGGTTTTTTGAGGATAACACAGGGATATTATTAGTCTGAAGCTGCTTCTACTAGAGTTCTGGTTCTTTTTCCGTGTGTCTGTATTTTCTCCTAGCTACTTCCGTATCTATTTAGTATTCTTGCTACCTGCTATTCTGAGTGACACTGCTTTAGGATTGTTCTCCTGGCTCATCATTTTTGCACTGCCCTGATGCCGCTTTCAGTTAGCACTATAAATAATTTCATCAGAAATGTTTCTCAATTTTCTGAATTTCTCCCTAAACACTTTATTTTCTACTACACAGTATCAACATTGGGGCAGAGGATCGCTCAGTAAGCACGTAATTCAGTTTAAAATAGTGAGTCCTACAGATATTGATATATATTTATATCCGTTAACATCAGAAGCCTTGGCTGTGTTCCCAAGTAAAGTGAAAGGGTATGTCAATGAGCTGGTAATTAGTTTCTGCAGCTGAGGCCAATTTCATGCCAGCTGACGAGAATTTAGAGGCAAGAGGGCTTTGATTCACAGGCAAGAATATCTCATGCTAGCTTGGCTGACAAGGTTATCACCCCATCTCTGCTGGGTAAATGGGTGAACCATGTTGAAATAGTTCCTGAATCACCTCAGTTTAAAGCCTATTCTTATTTGCCTGTGTGTCTTGGAATTTACAGCCTGTAAACTGTGACTGTTTTGGAACTGCTTCAAGAGCAACTTAATCCATAATATGGTAAGAGGTATTGGGTGGCAGTGATTTCATCAGCTATACCAGCATAACGCATTGCTATTAATAAAACCTTCAGCTCTATTCAAAACTACTGCTGTTAATAAGGGCTTTTCCTACACAAAGCTGAACACAAATCTAAGATGGCTTTTCTGTATCAGTTTTGGTTATAAGCTTTTTCTTTTTCCAGGACAGCTACCATTTTCTTAAAGCTGTTATTTACATTTGTGCATTTTTTCCAAAATTGTAGTTATAAGCAGTTGCCACTGAGTGTTCCCTTTCCAGACCAGTTGAAAGCATGACATTTCTGGTTACTGTCTCCTTCAGGGTTCACTTGCTATACAGATTTTATTTTGTACTCTTCCACTAAATCATGACACTTTCCTATATAGGCAGATTGGCTATATTTTAAATGGGCAGGTTAAAGAACATGTTATTAGCTAAAAAGGATTCAGTGATTTAACCTTTAAAATATGTGTGTTCGAGCAGCTTTCGTAGAACATGTTGCAGAAATGCTTTTTGCAAGCTGAAAAATACATCCAAACCCTTTCCATTCTGTAGATTATTATGATTATTAGTTTTCCTGAGTGGATTGCATTCTGTCAAAAAGCTTTAAAGAAAATCATGTCCCATACAGAATTTCTGAACTATTTTCCAACTCAGATGGTGACATCTGTGAAAACAATGCAGTCTAATAAACTGGAGTCATAGAAACACACTACTGTATGTTCCTCATTTCTGCAAATCCTCCTTTAGCATTTCTTACAAAAATAGACTGTAAAATGTTTGAATTTCTTTATGCATTATGCAGGAGTTTTCCTGTGACAAACAATGTGAGCATACAGAGGTGTCACTTCTAATCAAATACTTCAAAGATTCATTAATTGAAAATGTTCAACATTTTAGTACTTAGTTTTTATTCCATTCACCATAAAATTCATTTTTAAACGACAATGCTAAAGGTTTATCTATAATGGTTCAGACAATGCTTTAAGGATATTTTTAACTTGTGGGCTGAAAACATATTTTTAAAATAAGCTTTTAAAATTTATTTAGGATCATGAAATTTCTACAATTCTACAGAGGCAACACCACCGAGTTCGATATTCAGAATCAGTGGAAACTGGATCTGTGATTTTTCCTCTTTCTGGTACAGTGCTTTAAAGTTTATGCTTTTAAATCATAAACTCCAATGAGGTACAAGATGAGGTGCTGTTGTGGGCTCTGCTAAACTGAATAAAATCTGCCTTGTTGGAATGTTGTGCAGTAGTGAAAGGAGCTGTGCTATGACTGAATGTAAATCAGATGAAACAGAGAACTTCGGGAACAAAACATTTTCAGTGTTTCTTACTTTTTTTGGATGTCTTGTAGAACAGCTACGTGAGATTTGGTGAACTGAACTGTTCAGTAAATTCTTGTTATAACTGAGCAAACATGCTGAATGCCACTAACGTGTAAGCTGCCATCGAGATCTTGAGTATGCACAGCTATAAACATAAGAATGAACCAAGACCTTCGGCTCTCAACTTCCAAGTTGAATTTGCAGACCTGGTGGTAGCAGAGGAGGTGGGGAAAGGCTTGTTTGAGTGGCTTTGATTAGGAAATCACTGAAAATATAAACATGAAATATCTATTTTCCTTTTTAGAGCAGAAGATGGTTTAGACATGTAGATGAGATCCTTTATCTGAAGTTTTTCTGAACTATAAGGACTAGCATGCATTGGCCTAGTCTTTTATATGCTCAGTTGTTAAGCCTACTAGACTTCAGTATTCTTAACTTTCCCTTTCAGAATAACTTAGTTGAAAGGGCTATAGTTTCATTTTTCATGGTAGACAGTTTAGCTAACTTTTAAGATTTTAAAACTGTTTCTTTAATTTAAAAACAGGACTTGCTGAGCTCTTCAGTCAGCCTTTGCATTTGCCCTAAATTAATTCCTTTATAGCAGTTGCTTGTTCCTGAAGCATGTGCTTTCAAAGGCATTCAGATGTGTCTACTTTGAGTGGATTGAATAATTGGGGTTTTTTTTAATGTTATGGTAGAAAACTAACCTCTGAGTTATTTTTAGTTTTATCTTAAAATTACTAGTCATCAGTGGCCAAATCTCATGACTGCATTTCACTGTCAAAGATGTGTAAATTCATTCATGTGTTTTGTTCCATTGCCTTTTAAACTAATGGTTAAATTAAGAATTCTACTTCCTGGTTTGTGGTAAGAACTTAATCCCATTATTGCCATGACAGGTACATTTACATGATTTTCCTCAATAGGTGTTGCATTTATACTGTCAGACACTCAAGATTTGCTTAGGACAGGGGAAGAACAGTTTTCTGAAAGAATTCAGAAGTTCATAGGCATTCATCGGAACAGTTTTCTGGTTTTGTCAGCTGCTCTTCATGGATCAGAAGAATGGAATGTCATGTTCAGGATTCAGAAAAGGTAAGATTTCACCATCAAACCGGACTTTTTATTGCTAGGAAGAAATGAAGCAGCACTCTTAGATTTGCGAATATTATTTTAGGAATTAATAGGACAAGAGGCAATTGGCAAAATTAGAAAGCATCCAAAGGAGGGCAACAAAAGTGGTGAAGGGCTTGAGGGGAAGCTGTATGAGGAGCAGCTGAGGGCACTTGGTGTGTTCGGCATGGAGGAGACTAAGGGTAGACCTTATCACAGTCTACAACTTCCTTGTGAGGGGAAGAGGAGGGACAGGCACTGATCTCTTCTCTGTTGTGATCAGTGACAGGACTTGAGGGAATGGCTTGAAGTTGTGCAAGGGGAGGTTTAGGTTGGAAATTAGAAAAAGTTTCTTCACCCAGAGGGTGGTTGGGCACTGGAACAGGCTCCCCAGGGAAGTGGTCACAGCACCAAGCCTGACAGTTCAAGAAGCTCTCAGGCACATGGTGTGACTCTTGGGGATGGTCCTGTGAGGGTTTAAGAGTTGGACTCAATAATCCCTGTGGGTCCCTTCCAAGTCAGCATATCCTGTGATTCTTTACTGCACAAGTGACCATGCACTGGACCAGGTTGCCCAGAGAGGTGGTGGAGTTTCTCTCACTGGAGATATTCCAGAACCATCTGGACGAAATCCTGTGCAATGTGTTCTACAACGACCCTGCTTGAGCAGGAAGGATGGACCAGATGAACCATTGTGATCTCTTTCAACCTTACCTATTCTGTGAATTATTTCCAGGAATATGTGTTTTATTTTGCTAATATACTGGAAAATTATTTGAGGCATTAATAAAGAGAATATAAAGTGAGACAATCTGACATATTATAGGTAACAAAAGAGGATGTACCTCAAAACATAACAAGTAATATTCCCTTCAATCACTTTAGGACTATGTAATATAATAAAAGTTTTCTCTTGAACTGAAAAATGAAGTAATTTTCTTAGCTCTGTCACCATCTTTTCATGGTCATTTTCAAAACAGAACAGGCAAGTTTACTTAATTAGAAGAGGCTTTATTGGCAAGTGCAGATTATTTACCAGCTTTTAAAATCTGTTTACTTGGAACAGTGTCTATTATACAGAGCTAGAACAATTGAAATAGTGTTATTTTATACCAAAAGTATAAAACTGGACATTAAAACTGGCTTGTTTAAAACTTTTGTCTGTGATTTCTAATGAAGCCTGAAAACTTGCATATTTCTGTACATACCTGCTGACAACAGTGATCGGACTGCTTGTAGTCAGGACTATTTTCTGGTAGGTACAGTAGCCCTAACTGCAGCTGACTGTCACTCTTGGCCTCAAGACGTGACTATTGTAATGAAGTCTTTGATCTTTACCTCCTTGAAACAAACACCAGTTTCATTAAATCCTGGGCATACTGCCAAATGCTGATGAATAGCAGAGTGTATGGGATGAAATGTAAGAAATCTATTACCCGTTTGTGAAAATGCCATACATTTTCATGAGAGGTCTTAAAAGTTCTGCCACCATTCAGCAAGAACCTGTTATTCAGCTGATGGCAAGGCTAATTTCTCAGTCTAGATTTTGGTTACATACAACAGAATTTGTGCATCTGTTGATCACTAAAACGCAATGTTCTGGAACTGTATTCCATTTGGCAAGTCAGTAATCTTATTAAAATAAAAATAGTTTTATCATTGCAAGCAATATCAAATTCATGTTGACAAGGCACAATTATATTTTAAATGCATTTGCTTTTTTACTACCTGGTATCTTGGAATTCTTCTGTTGTATGTAAAGCACTGACTGAGCTTCTGCATTGGTGGGGTTGCAACTTGTGCCACGTTCTTTCAAACTACAAGTCACCTGTTGGATTTGTTAAAAAACAGAACACCTTAGTACTCAGGTTGCCTTCTATTACTGTTTCTTTCTGCTTATCTATGGTTTTGCTGCAACTGGGGAAGGATTGGTTTTTATTATTAACAAGAAAATTATAGGATTCTTCATCAACAACATGAACACCTTCTGTAAGGTTGTGTATAGCGTGGGGGAAGCAGGAGAAAAGCAGTAGCTTAAATGAGCATTCCACTAGTAACCTCAGTAGGTGTGTATGTTAGGTTTTTAACACCCTGGAGGAAAGACCAGATGTGTTCAAATGGCCAGTATTCTGTCTGTTAAACAAATTAATAAAACTAAATTTAGACCTGCTGTAATTGGAAGCAGAACTGTTTATAAAAACAGATTTTCATGGATCTAGGTAAATACATGTAACTGTTTCTTTGTTGCACTTTGTTCATTCGTGCTTTGTTTAGCCCATTCTAGTATTAATAAAATTGCATCAATTTATTTCTCTAATCCCTGAATGTAAATCAAATCACAGTTCCTGCATCAGATTTTAGCAAAACTCAACCAAGACCTGGGTGCCTACGCTTAGGGAAGGACAGTGTCTGTAACAGTTTTGCTAATTAGAAGGGCAGACAAGTTCAGATGAGATACCTAACCAGCACGAGGTCTTAACGTGACTGAGTCCAAGTCATCAGACAGATTGCAGGGAAGAGCAGGTGGTAGGCACAAGGGGAGGTCACAGGGGAGTGTGCAACTGAGCAGCTGGGCACTTCATTTGGATTCCATTTTTGCTTATTTAAAATTCCTCATTCTTTGTTGTTAAGTCCCTCTCCTGTTTTAGCTCTACAACAGAAAACAGCAGCAACGCTGACGTTTTGTCAGTGTTACAATACACTTCAGGTACCAGTCTGAAGGAGAGGCTCTGTGCTTGCCTAAGCTTTGATCTCTCCATGGCTGCACTGAATGACAACTGATGCTACTATTTAAAATCTTCAGATTCCATTCTCAAGAACGAATGCATATGAATAACACTACTTATAGAAAGAGAATGAATTTTAGGTCAAAGTATTTGAGTGAAAAAGCCCTGGCGTGAAAGTGAATTATCCCATTATCTTAACCTCATCTGGAATACAGGTTGTTTTATTTATAGTAAACTACAAAGATTTAGCTCAAATCCTGAAGTATTTTTAGCACAGTGTTTTAGATACTTTCCTGTGTTTTTCCAAAGCCATAAAAATAACCCACATATTTTTTACTGCCACTGAGAATAGTCTTCAGCAATATCACAGAGGAGGGTTTAGTTCTCTCTGAGTGTAAACACGCTTAAGAAGTGCTGACTGATTGTCCAAGAGCCCTAGATAAAGAAATGAGCCTTTCCAAATCCCACCTAAATAAGTGGTACAGAAATGGGACAGATGGCTATACAAACAGCATGAATTCTCTACTTGCTTTTAAGAGTAAAAACAGTCTCTATGTAAATAAAATTGCACAGTAAAAAGTTGTTTACAACATGTGGGAATGCACTTTGAGTTTTATAGCATAATTAATTAAATACACATTCTAAAAGTAACCTTAACTTTAATTTATTTTGATGTGCAGATTCCTGGGCAGTAATTTACGTGTAATACCAGTTCATAATCCTGCTGAAACTGTTAAATTAATGCTAACTATGGCTAAGGTAAGTCCCATTGCATATACTTAAAAATATTAGTATAATAATCAGGAAAAGCCAAGAACTATAAAACATTTGGTTTTCCTTAATGGAACTTTGGGTTATACTGACCACAATCCATTAATACACTGAGGTAGAACTGAACGTTTAGGATCTTATGTTTTAGCTGAGTCTTTAAACTATTGTTAAAGGTAACTTAAAAGCTCTTAATAGCATCTGCAAAGACACATATTTAAGACCTCATTTGGCTCTTACCACTGTTAAGTTAGAATGTCTTCATTTACTAGTGCACAACCAGCATAAGATTTAAATATGTAATGACTTCAACTTAAAGTAAAAATGCTACCTTAAAAATTAGTTACAAGTAGTTACTTGTGAATTTTTAGTGATGCACACACTAGTATATTACTGCTACAGCTTACTGTCATGTGTCTCTGGATCTGCAACATATCCAGTATCAGCAACATATTATTAATTAAATCTATTTACTGAAACTCTTTAAAGACCATTTTTCCATGAAAACTCTAACTTTAGATATGAACTGTATCAGTACTAGCAGTATCCCATGTACCAAAACTAGAAAGAGCAGGTTGAATGACTTGTTAGGAAGGAATCAAAAACTAATTTACCTTCTATGCTTTCCTGAAATGGGCATCTCAAAATAATAAGCATTAACCTATTCAGAGTATGCATCATTTTAAAAGTGGGTAAGCTTCATCTCACTTAATGTATGGCAAAAGTTAAATACATATTACAATGCTGAATATTGTACTTTTTATGGAATACAGTGATGCCCAGACTCTTAATACAGCATTTACCTAAAAGCTTTTAAGATTACTGCTGAACCTATAAACTTGAATTTGCTTTTCTGCTTCTTTGGAACATTTGCACCAAACTGCAACAGGAGAGCCCTGTAAGAAGCAGTGACAGCACCTATCACCAGTCTGCTGGTTGCCATTACATTCTTTCTTACTGATGCAAAGCCAGTTTAATGAGCTCATCATTTGCCAGAGAATCCCTAACTGGTACAGGACCTAAAAATCAACTTCTTTTTGCCCCACGTGAACAGACATGGCCAAGGGAGCAATACCATCCAACTAATCCCAAGCCATTCCCACCTCCTGTTGAAATACTGTCACCTCTGTGTACATCACTCCTGAATACCTACTTCAGAATGTGATTCAAATTTCACTGCTGAATAACTTTGCATTTGCACTATTGGAAATATAAGATGTTGAATATTCTATTACCTAGGAGTTACTGTGTCCTACTCATAATACTTTTCTTTTCTCTAAGATGACTTCCAAGCCACAAGCAGATGATACTCGTTACAAACTGGAAATGACAAAAGCCCAAATAATAGAAAAAAGTCCAGTTTGGAAGATGCTCCAGGAATACCAATTGCACTGTAATTAATTTCATGTTTGGGGTTTTTATTCATAAATAGAGTGGCTACATTTTAAACAAAATATAGAATGTTCTTAAAAATATAGTTACATTTCAAAAGACTATATACAATATATGCATTTGGAATGAAAATTCATATTAAATAACTATACAGTGAAAAATAGCATACTTGATACCAAATGTGCATTCCAAGCATGGGGAAAACTGATTTAGATGCACTATAGAAAAGTCATCTTTATTTAACTTGATTCTGAACTTACAGACTCATCTGTTTATAAATAATTTCCCAAAATATTTACTATGTCTTAAGGAAAACTTTATCATTAAAGATAAGTGTGATCAGAACAATTCCAAAATACAGGTTTTCCCAGCATACACAGGTATTTGTATGAAATCTTACACTGTTTTTTAAACACAAGCATTATCTGTTATGTTACAGATCTTGGCTCAAGATCTTTCTTGGCTCAAAGTTGATGTGTTTTCCTTTAAACCTGGCTTCCTTTGCCAGAGTATTTTACTATCTATAGATTGTATATTCTATACTGTTACTTAGCAATACCTTACAGTCTGCTTGCAAATATACAAGCTAGTTTGTCAACATAAAAACATGCTAATAAAAATACCTTATGCTTTAACAGTGCTTTTTAATTAATGGTTCTTCGGTCACTTTATAAAAATGTTTGTAATTCACAATACCAGTCAGTAACTCTAGCTAACAAATTCTGAAAATGTAAAGAAAAATAAATGCCCAACCATACCTCCTCGCCCCAACAGAAGAGCATACCCCCACCTTGTTTAGTTTCTAAACTTAAGAGAAAGCAGCAAATTCTGAAGAGGAGTAAACAGACCATATTTGTGAATCACATGCAACAAGACTTATGAAGAGCAGCATTTGCAATTCTTCTGGAGGCCACTCTAAATTGCTCCTCTTTAAAGGCTGGTAGCCTCCTTTGCAACTAAAGTCTCCCAGTCTAAATGAACTTGTATGGAGTATGTTCATTCATATACTTCAGCTGACCTAACTATTTTCATCCATTACAGCTTTTATTTTCACTTCAATGAGTTCTTCTACTCGAGCTAGAACACTTTCTATTAAATCAAATGTGAAGAGCGCCGAGTGTAAAACCTGAAATGACAAAAAAGATCAGTGTTACTTTTATTAGATTTTTTTTAACTCGCCGTACATCTACTTTTGTCTTCACATTGGAAAGAAGATGGCAATACTTCTGAATAGCTCTGAAGGAAACACAAACTAACCTGAAGCTGCATTCCAGTAGTCATGGCAGGCATCTTTTCCCCACTAACAGTTACAGAACAAACTGTGTTAGAACTGTGGGACTCTGTAGAAGAAAATAACCAACATGACTCTTAGAATGAAAAGAATATTCAATATATTAGAATTTTGAGACAGTAATAGTTAAGAACACAAACCTAGGGACTGACCAAACAGAATGGAAGGTGCTGAACCTTCAGAGGAAGGCAGTTTGAGCTGGATGCTCTCTCTACACTTTCTATAACATGAACACCTACATAACTAGACAGGCAAGATCTGCAACTCAAAACAATTTATACAGCTCAAATTCTCTTGGAAAGGAAAAATAAATTTTATATGGTCAGGTTTTGATATATTTTTAAAATTTCCACATCCAGGGAGGCAGTAGGAGGTTCTTAAGTTTGATTTAATGAATCCAGACATGAAATACTTATTTTATTAAGAAAAGGCTGCAGGCTTCTCTGTTTCAGAGAGATTACTTGCAGCAGGCTAAACTATAAGGACAGGTCTGAAAACTAAGGGGAAAACCTCTTACATTCAGACCATATATTCAAAATAAAATATAATTCTTACAAAGATTATACACTGGGGAAGAAAGGTAAACCATTTAAGGTCACAAGTTAGATGTCCTCTCCTGAACTCAAATCTCTTTATACTTTGTCAAAGGCTAGAGAAATGTAAGAGGGACTTAAAGAAAAAACTTCCTGATTAATTTGGAAGGACTCCCTTTAGAAAGATATACATAGGTTGCCTTCAGACAAAAAAACCCTTCTTTGCCTCATACTTATATGGTTTACTACAGAATAGGGTAAGACTAGGGGCAAAAAGCTGTACTGACATTTTTAGTAGCAGATGCAAATTCCTTAGGCTGTCTTTATACTGGAGACCACAAGGAACAGAGGATCTGACATACAGAGAGATTGCCTAAAGCAGCTTCAGCTCTTGTGCCCCATGCAACGTGTCTGCTTAACCCACAGCAGAACCTGATTCTGTGTGTCAGATTTAAAAAAAAAATTAAAAAAAAATCCAGATTGTAATGCCTCAGGCTTTAGAGAGCACTGTGTCACTTATTTCTTCTCTCGTTAACCTCCCCACACCTGGTATGAAACCTAAGGGCCATGTATTCAGAGAGACTTAGTTGCTCCTGTGGAACATTAAAATCAAAACTATAAATGCAGAACAAGCTCTGAAGGTCTTCATGTGACAGTTCTGTTAGGTTTCCATAAGATTTACAAATGTGATGACAGATAGACAAGTTCGGATTTTCTGACCAATTATGAAAAATTTTAATATCAAATATAGCAACTGCTGAATTATTATCTGAGGTTTGGAACAGCATCAACAGTTAAATAAAACATGATCTATACAGCACTCACCAATTCTTTGTTTCCAAAGGATTATCAAAGTCTCTAGATATGAACAAAACTAAGGAAAAAAAACCAACAACTAACCTTTTCTGTTTTCTTTCTTATTTTTTATTTCTGCTTCATAATGTGCTTTTGACATATTGAGTCCTACACGCAGTGGTTTTAAAAAATTCTGCTCGATCTTGGTGAGTGTGGTCCATACACCAGTCTATTCAAACAGAACAGAGGAGGTTACAAATCAGTTTTAATGAAGCATTGCAATACTAAGTTTTCGAGCACAAGTTTTTCAGCTAGTCTTTATAACAATGAATAGCATTGTGATAGATATTTAAGCTCTCCCTCTCTGTTATTTATTTGTTGATTGGAGGATGAAGCAGTTAAAAGAAAAGGGGGAGGAGGGGGAACTTGGTATGTAGGCTGATAACTACAGCAATGGAAAGGCACATTTAAAGCTTGATTTTGTAAGCAAAGCTGAAGGGATCTTGATATGCTGGAGGGGATACTTAGCCACTTTCTCGGGCTGGAATCTCTACAGCAAGTAAACAGCCGTTGTAGGTTCCTCTCAGATAATGAGGCAGCAAAATGGAACAAATATTTAATGTTCCACTGTATTGCAATGCCATATGAAAGTTCTGATGAATATGCTCCCCAAATGCCTATATTGCATTTAAAAAGCTTTGTAGGAATGTTACTAGATATGCTACTACCACATCCTTAGGCACAGTAGCCAAAGTGACTATGAACTTCTTCCCAGTTTGGCATGGGTGGAAAGAACAGTTCACAATAATGGCCTTCATGAAGCAAGAGATACAAGGAAAAGGTGCTCAAAAACAAGGTTGTTCAGGGTTACACAGCACAAGAGGAAAACTCCTCTGCCTGGGCACCTTACAAGCCTGTAGTTACAAAACTGCTGTAGAAGGAAACAAGCACACAGCAGCCTTTGTGTCCTTAGATATAGAGCCACTTATACAACTCCTTTCTTCAGGCAGTATCCACAAAGGGCAGAGTAAGGACGATAAAAATAAGAATTCTCAGTGTTAAACACAGTGAGTCCACTGATGGCAGTGGAAAATTCATCAAATTTTAATACCAAATGACAGAAAGTCAACTGGTCAAGTAAGAAAAACAGTAATTACTTCCACCAGAATGTGGCTATAAAAAGGAAATAGCTTTCTGGAAAAATTTTTGAACTTGATTAATGAAATACTTGTTACACAGCAATAAAAAAATCTGAACTGACATGAAAGGAGGCGTTTTCTTTCTGCCCCACTTGCACTATGTGAAGAGAGACAGGGAGGAAGTCAAGAAGAACTGACAGGGCTTTTTTGCCAGTAAACCCTCAGATGTGATGCTATTTTCTCCTCAAACTGTAGGGACATTCCTTTTGCCAGGTACTAGACAGCACTGCTAGAGCAGTTCAGTGCTACTATCTGTAAGTTTTTATTAAGAATAAGAGAAGAATTCTCACCTTTCTCACAAAGCTATGTATTTACATGAAACCGAGTGGACCATAATAATTACTTAAATAGTAATCACTCCTTAAATATGAGAAATAGATATAATCTATCAAGATTAACTAATAATATAAATAGTAAATTAGAAATGCACCATTTTCATTACTGTTCTGGCAATCAGTGCAAGTTACATTGTTATTATTCAATTTAGACCAATAACATTATTAGGCACTTATAAAACTTGTATACCCAGATCTCGAAGTAGTCTAAAAGTAGATCAGAAGTTTTTTTCTGTATGTTAGAAAACAGAACATGACATGCTTAAATCCATTAGTCCAAACATAAAGAACATCAAGGAACTGAGAGAGAGAGCAACAAAACATCTTAGGATACTTATCTGCTGGTTAAAATAATCATATGACCATGATATTGCACTTATGAACCATCTGCTATCAACCCACTTGTGAAATCCCAACAAGTTCTCCCTCAAGCATCCAGGAACACATTTGCATCAACTGCAGGTGGACAGGACTGACTGTACACAAAGCCACAGATCCATCCTGAAATGCTGCACTGATCAGCTACACAGCAGCTGAGGAACAAATACTGGTAGAGGAGTGCAAAGTGTAAAACATGTCCCTAACTGTTTCAGACAGAAAACACAAACACAGTGGAGAAGAAAGAGGCAGGGATTACAGCTAAAGCTGCTGCTTTAAATTGAGGTTGCACAATATTACATGGGTAAAATACGTAAGGACGGTTTCAATTTTTTAAATATATTGCAGAGTATTTCTGAAATACCTACATTCAAACATTCACACACAGGAAATGAAGGTAAAGAGGCAGAGCTATAATAAAAACATGGCTAAACTGTAGTGGTGGGCAGTTTAGGCTGGCAGGTTACCTCTGTGCATAAAATGTTCTAGGCTGTTTCCAGTAAAGCAATGTAGCAGAAAATTGGATGGGTCTGGCCATTCCTTTTGTAACTTCAGCAGATGTATCTTACAGACAAGAACTTTTTGATGCTAATACCTCGAGAAACTTTTAATATGTACCTATCACGCACCTGCACAATTGCTGTAAATACAGAATATTGTTTTGCACAGCTAAAAACTAGTTAAATATGATTTTTTTAATATTTTCTCAGAAATCCTAACAACTTTTAGCATATTGCACAAGAAGTATTTTTCCTAAAATGAATTAAATGGATTTCTTGAACTGCCAGGGTTTGTATTATTATTATTATCATCATCATCGTTATTATTATTTTTATTATTCAGAAATCCACTTGGAGCTTTTGGGGGATACCAGCAATAAGCAAGAGTAACAAATTTTTTCTCATGGGAATGCTTGATGGGTATGTGATTTTGTGGTGACATACTCTAATGGACACAGACCACAGTTTATGAGGCAGAGTAAAAGGATTAGCTTGTTTACAGTCAGAATATGAATGCAAACAAATTTCATCAGAATAAAATAACACATCACATATTTTCTAATTCTTTTAATTAAAAGCATCACTTTTGGCCAACTAACCATTGCAAAGAAAAATGCAAAGACCATGTTTTCTGAATCAAGGATGACAGTGTTCACGTGAATCCAGCTCTCACATCTCAGCTAATCAATCATTTTCAAATCACTTAGTACTTACTTGATTATCACTTTCACAATCCTTAATGACTAAGTATCTCAGCAGATTTAGCGATGCCATAATCCTGTGAATTAAAAACATACTGTTTATAATCTAGACATAGATTTATATTACAGGGACAATAACTTAAATTGTTCATTAGCCAGATATCCTGAAAGTATCCATTTGTACAAAACACTCGTCTGTTGAGCAATACAGCTTAGTCTAGAGCACCAGTGCACAGTGATGTCCATACAACAGTTCACACTTTGCAAGTAAAAACTGTCATCAGATTGGAGAAAGCTGCTGATTGTGAGGGAAAGAGTCCCCTGAAGAGACAGAATCTTATCACAGAACTTGTAATATGCATCACTAGTGATCCAAAGTTGATTTGAAACTAGTGTGGCAGTTTTCTTTACTACCATACTGAATTTTTACCTTTGAGTGCTTTCTCAAATATGCTTTTTGCTTTTGTTTTTCCATACTTTTTAGCAGAAATTATTTATTGCCTTTTCCAGAAAAGCAGTACAATTGCAGATAATACTTCTGCATTTTTTAATCAGTTATATGTCCATCTGGACTCCATCACCTTACTGATTTACAAGCCCAACCACTGCTCATCATATAAGATTTGTCCTATCAGGAGATTTTCAGAGATATTTCCGTTATTTTTTTATTTCTTAATTCCAATTATTTACTGTTCAGGTGGACCTGTATTCCTACTCATGAGATACTGGATTCCCAGCAGCAATCTCTGAAATAGCCTATAAGTTGCATCTGATAATTGTTCTGGCCTTGTATAAGACAACATACCACGTTGCTTTTATTCCTCCAACTGCTTCTGCAGAAAGCTGACAAATCAGATATTGCTCAAGAAATAATGCTTTGCTAATTAGTGTAATTTCACATCTGAAGTCTTATATCCTCAAGGAATGGAGGAAGAAATCCTTTTTTATTGTTAGAAATCAATGTAATAGCACTGTGACATTCTTCTATGCAGAGTTCATGGAAATAAGTGATCATTTCCGTTTCTAGTTCTAAAACTTTAAAATACATTAATGTTGTCACCTCATTAGTTACATGACAGCATATGCCATTGTAGTAAGGCAGTTTAAAGTCTTTTTAAATGATGAAAAAAGGAGAAAAGCCTCTGTCATTACAACTCACCTGTCTGAGTTTTGCAGAAGATCTGTCTCAGCACCTTCTGGAAGTGAAAGTACTAAATCTAGAAGGGAGATCAGGTGATGTCCTGTAAACCACACATTATCATATTCCTTCTGAAAAAACAATATAAAAAGTTTAGCTGAGTGCAAAATTTAAATCTTACATAATTTAACAATAATTTAACTAAAAAAAGAAAAGGAGTAGAATAATCAAACACTGGAAGCAGTATTTTCTAGTTACTACCTTGTGACTGAAGTATGCAAAGTAGCCTTCCATAATCCTCCCCAATTTGTCTCTGCATGCCAAACTGTTCTTTCTTATTTTCTCAGAAAAAATTCTCTACCACTTTAGTGTTCCATCATCAATACAGTTAATATTTGTTTACATAAACATAGCACATTTTAGAAGGCACCCTTTTTTTTTATATTGAGGAATGCAACAATTAATTATCTTTATCAGAGACTCTTCTTCATAACAGCAGTGTCACTGGGGTTTTTTAAATGTGAAATTTCAGAATACACTTTTACATATTCAATTTTAGTGCAAGCCCCTTTTGGAACAGTTTTCATCAAGTTCACCCCTGCTGATTCAATATACAGGACAGAGTATCATCTAATAAATAGTAATTCACTGTCATCTGACAACATAAAAGATGCATAAATTTACTAAATTGTCCTATTTGACAAAAGGCAGTATACTAGAGAATCAAATTTAGTTTGGAGAAGGCTCTAAGCAGTAAAAAAAAAAGAGTTGATAATTTAGTTTTAATTAATTTTCCCAACTTCCCAATATAAATGATTATAAAATGAGATATTTAAAAGGCTTTGATCTAGCTCCATCCCTTCTGATGAGTTTATCGCTTGCAAAGTACTTATAATAAAATGCTGACTGTCATCAGAAAAACCAAGAAAAAATTAATAATTCTCCCTGGACTGCAGGACTTCAACTATATTCAAAAAATTAGGAACTATGGGGATAAAACAAAATACTGAGTAGTTCCACTTTAAGAAAAAAACATACTTCCAAGCACAGAAAAGGTAATAATAACTTCTTAGAAAAATACAATAAGATTATGCAATTAAAAATATAACTATAAAATTAGAATGGAAATACATATATAAAAAGCCAAGGCGATATTTTTAATATAATTTCCCAATCTTATGTTTCTTTTCAAAGTGAATTTTTTTAACACATCACTCAAAGTTTTCTGTGACTGTAGACGTTTTCTCAACAAAATACTGATAGAATTTTGAGATGGCAACTTGTTTTTTCGTGGTTACAGCCTCACCGTTAACGATAAGTGAATCTGATCTTTTATATTTTTAATAATGTATCCTTCCACACCAGCATGGTTGCTTGTCTTCAGTAAACACCTTCAAACAAACAAAACAAAGATATTATCTCTTCAAAGCTTCCTATGTAGTTAGCTCAACACTTAGATGACATTATGGGCTTATTCACTAAGTGGGAGTTTTACCACAGAAAAACTGGATGACTGTGTAACCTTTAAACACTGGCTTACATAAGACAGGTGATTTTATGCAAGGCAATTGAAATTTATTATTTATCAAAAAATTAACAAGTAAAATTAATGTGACTTCTAGATGGAAACTGTCAGAAAACACTGTATCTATGTAATTAAACTGCACTAAGGCTGATATTACACAATCTACAGTAACTTGGATGCATACCTGAATAATGTATATTTTCCCTCAGTGTCAAACTTGTCTATGAACAACTGCAAAATACTTAAACTCTTCTTTCTCTAAAGAAAACAGAGATGTTATCAGATGGATTCTCATTAAATAAATTCAGCACTTAACCCATTCTGTAGGTAACTTTACATACCAGATGCTCCATGGGACAAAGGGTCATAATTTTCACCAAATCCTGCAATGGGACAAAGAAAACATAATTTCTACTTACATACAGATCATTATATTAACACTAACTAAAATCTACTGAAGATAATAAAAAGTCAAAAAAAAAAAACCAACAAAAACTCACAAAAATCAATCAAACAAACAAAAAAACAACCACAAACGACTGCACACTTGATTATGGGAAGATTCTCATCAGAGACATTCACATGAGATTCAGTGGTCGAAACCCCAGGGCTGATATGCAAGAATACAATCCTTGTACTGTTGGGTCCAAATCAGAACGTAGTCAAGCAGCAGATGGGCAAGGAAGAGACAAAAACGAGCAAGTACCATCTTTCAACTAAGATCTGTGCCCACCTGCTTCAGTGACCTGTACATAACATACACTAAGTATATTTTAATTGTCACTGAAGCTTCATGTTGCAGCAGGTAGAAAAGACAATCAATTCTACGTAGCAAGACACTGAAGGTTTCCATTTAACAACACAGGTGTACAAAGGTTCAGTAGCATGTGCTCTCTCCAACACCTAGAGGACAGCTAGGTATTATTTGTAACCAAACTCTGAGGACTTCTGTACATTGCTTCTTATTACCTGAGGTACATTAATAAAATCTCTGAATTCTAAATAGTCATGCAGAAGGCTGTTATCTTCCATTCTCAATAAACTGCTCTCAAACAGATCCTGCAGGTGGAAAAAAAATATGGCAATTGTATGCACATATAGAAGACATTAATCTATATGCTTAACATTTCAAGGCTAAAACAGCTGTAAGTACTCATTCTGATATTGAAACTTTCCAGGAGCTGCAGTTATAATAGTGATAATTTAAACATTTATGCAGGAGTGTAAAGTTCAAAAAATATAAGTATTTGTAACACTGGAGAATACCTAATTAAGCCTCAAAATATTTCTGGAACTATTATCTGAACTATCATTTGTATGTCTCTTAGAAGGGGAAAAAAGAGTTTTGCCATTCCTTAAACTGAAAAAAATAAACATTCTAACATTGAAAACTGAATTTAAAAAAACAACTTACAAGTCCTTTAGATAACATAGATTCTTCTGTTCTAGAAAAAAAAGTCAAATTTAAGTTTTTAATTAAAAAGACACTGTTGATATTTCAGAAGAAATATTAGAATAGAGGTCAACAAAAACCTGTCTCTCAACAATTTTTATTCTATTTTCTAAATATAGTATCTTCATTACTCCTCTCAAAGATTTTTAGAATAAACTTGCTTATGTTAAAGTTGAACATTAGACTCTGCTCTTCAGGTCAAAATGATTTCTTTCCCCTCAATATTTATAAATGCTCAATACAGGTATTGACATGCTGATTAACAAAGAAAATGAAACAGTGAGTATTCCTAAGGGGAAACTTGCCTTCCATAGCACTGCTAGAAGCTATCTGGTAACCCCGCTGCTTATAGAAGGCGAAATAATCACAATATATAGAAAAGTTCAGTTTCCTTTAGAAAGCCTGACCTTTAATCAGATTGTGTATCATGTCAGAATGCATTCAAATAAATAATATCACAATAGTCACCTTTAGTATTACAATAATTGTTACAGAAGTGCAAGTACACTAATTATTCTGCATGTGTTTAAACTACCTTAATTTTGCATTTTCCAAATAAAGTTTCTAAAAATGCTATCACAACACATGATAAAAACAACATGTAAATATTTTAGAAAACTGCTACTTCTTAGTAGAAGAAGCCATCTTCTAGTGGAACTTGCCATTTTAATGCTCAGGTTTAAAAACCTCTACTGAACTTACATGGCATATCTGAAATTTGGTTCTATGAATTACTATAAAAGATCACACCCATTACCTAGACCTGCAAATCCCACAAACTCTACCTTTTCAGTAGCACTTCAATATGTGTCATATTGCATAGCAGAAGGTATGATGGGCTAAAAGAGAAAAATTAGGTTACATTAAACTGCATACGCCATATATGTTTGCACATAATTAATATATTTGACAGGATTAGTATTTTTTAAAAATTAAAATATCTTTCTAAAATTTTGAAATAGACAAAAAATTGTAAGTCAAATCACTGGTAGTAACTCTTACATGAAAACCGTCTATAAATATGTAATTGAACATTTAATATGAATTAATTTTCACCACATGACTAATCTCTGACAGTTTCTTTAAAAGGACAGCTCATCTAAAATTAAACTGTAATAGAGTAATCTGCAGGACTATGTTCTTTATATAAATAATATAAGCTCCATAAAACATAAATGCATAAAGGTTGACATAAAACTAATACCAGTGAAATACAGTTTTCATTCATAACTATTCACAAATAAAGTTCTCTTCTGCTCAGAAAGAATCTTCAAAGTACAGACTTACAATAAATGAGAAAGAATAGTTCTTACCTAAAAACCACCGGAAAGCATTCGATACCAAAATGCTGAACAAACATCAGATATGACAGACATGCCAAAGAATCTGCAGAATTCTTTCGCTCTATGTCTGCAAACTCCTGATTCTCCCAGGGTGGACTTTTGCCTTTATGATGTAAAAACACTAATGGTATCAATTCTCTTATATTCCACAAAATGTTCTGAAAAAGAATGATAGATTGCCTACAGTTGCCTTTAAAATGCCTGCATACCAAGTAAGTTTCAAAGCTTTAACTGTATTTACAGTACATTCTCTTGTACAGTATAAATTAAAATAAATGTGATATTTACGATATATACACATATGCACACAAAAAGAACCCTGCAGGAAAAATAACCCCCATTAGAAGACTGTTACTAACATAGCAAAGTGCTATTGTACGTATTACAAAGAAATAGCAAGATAAAGGTCAGCTCGCTATTGCGGGGTTGCCAAAACAGAAGATTCAGGATCTCACGTTTTGGAAAACTAAGATTACACAAGAGGTCAAAGTATGACTTACTGACCTTAGTTTCAAATCCCACTACCCAATCCCGTAAACACCAGAAGTAAATTTCTTAAGAAAACAAAGAAAATGTTAATTCATAATTAGTATTAAACACATGGTTTCAGACTGTGCCCAAGAGAAAAGGCAGGATTAAAAGTCAGTTTTTCAGAGCACCCTTCAACTATCTTAACTATGAGATCATCTTCTGGTAATCCCTGCCTCCTTCCTGCACATCCTGAAAGTCCTGCAATAAATGAAGTACAGGTTTCAGAAACAAGATTCTCTCTCATTGCACAACCTGACTGATCCACACAGCAGTTTCCATTCCCATGCTGAGGCATGCTGGGGGAAAAAAGTGGATGTGATCATGAGGGAAAACCCAATTTTTGTTGAAAAACAACCAAAAGTTTTGTCAACTACTTTTTGTGCTTCACTTCACAATCTTAACATCTAAATATAGAATTCTGGGAAAAAAATGCTTAGATTTTTAAATACAAATTGGAGAAAAAACACAGTTGCATCACAAGGCAACTTCCAGACCTCCTCTGTGTGCATGCACATTTGCATACATATTTATGTGTGCTTTCCTCATCCCAGCTAGCTCTAGGCCTTCCTTTTGAAGCTCATCAAGTTTTAGTGTGCCATTCCCTTCCCAAGTAACACCATGACCCAGTCTCATTAAACTGCCTTTTCCTCAACCCATGAGTTTTTCTTCAGATTCTCTTCCCCATTCTGCCTGGGGGCCATAAGTGAGTGACTGGATGGGGGCTTACCTGCCAGCTGGGGTGAAGCCACTGATTTGGATATGTGCAAGAAAGGAAATATTCTTTACCATATTCAAAACGTGAACAAAGTGCAGCTCTATGTGCAGTAACTTTATTAATCACATCTAGTCCTACTTCTGAAAACATACACATAATCTGTGTTCCAACATATGCATGGACTGTACCTGACTATCTCCTTATAAAGCTTGGGTTTGCTGCAAATTGGAATAAACTTACCTTTACCCACATTAATCTTACTCTAATAAAATAGAGCTGCTATGTATAACATTCAAAACCAAAGTAACTGCATTGATAGCATGGAAGGGACACATGCTCACTGAATTTCCAGCTCTAGTCAAGCATCAATTTAGATTCTTTGATAGTCAGCTGGCACTACACCAGGCACATCAGAGATTTCACTCTGTGCAACACTTGGATTAAAGGTAACGTAGATTTTACCTCGTTGCAATACTGCAGCAAAGATGATCCTTTAGATATACTAATAAATTCATACATCAGTAAGAAAAAGAAGCAGTTAGAGCAAGGTTGCAGCTGCTGATTCAGAAAGCAGTGCAAACTTGTTCATCAAGGAGCAAAACTGTATATGAAAATCTGCAATTTCCACAGATGGTACCTGGAACAGTTCTAGAACTTTATCTACCTGCATTATCTTAAAGGAACAGTAAGTCACCCCACTAACCAATAAAGGAAGCAAAATGAGATCTAGAACAAACTACAGGTAATTCTGAACTAGACCGCTGGTTTTGCAAACACTGTAATCAATTTTGACTGCACTTACTATAATTTCAGTTGCAAAATGCCGAAAAGGATGTTCTTCAATGCCTTCAAGTTGTTCAAGCTGAGCTGTCAATAATGGGTATTTCAGGCTTTTCATACAGCTGAAATAAAAAGGGGTGAAACTAAATCAGCAATATGGTCAAAAATACAGAGTATTGTAGTGTCATTAACGACCAAGAATAAAGTCTATACTCATAAGATGCTCTATTCCTGGTATTCCAAGGAGAATTAAAAAAACCCAACATCTCCTGTAGAAGCATTCCTTAGACTTCACCTCCAGACTATGATTATCCTCACTGCTGAAAATCTGAGAAGCAGAGGAATACCAAATCAGCTTCACAGCACAGCAACTAATAGTTCTTTACCATTTCCCTGTACTAAAAAAGAATTGTTTTTACCTTTCTTCTCTCACTTCATAAATATATAAGGCCTATTTAGGGCTTCTTTTTCAAAATACCATGTTAGTGTAAGTTGACAGCATTATAAAAGGTGATTTATTTACTGCCTATGTAATAAATGCCTACTGATGATTTTGTAAAGTAATAGGAATATATCACACTGACATAAAATGCTCACAATTTTAATAATTCTTCTTTCAGCTCCATGTCATCGTATTCCGATGACTTTTCCATATTTTTAACAACTTCATTCACAAAGGGTTTAGCAAAGTCCACCACTGCATTACAACATTGACAAAGACCAAGTTTATCTTCTTGTATTTGTTGTTTTGTGTAAGGTACAGGTAAGGGAGTAAGCTGATTCATGATCATGGCCAACGACAAACCCACTGAGTAGGCCTTCTTGTTCTGAAGTTTCAAAAGCACTGGGGGAAAGAAAAAAAAAAAAGGGGAAAAAGAACATTTTGAGACAGAAAGTTATTACTTAGTAGAGGAAAACATGAAGAAAAACAGTGTGACTACATAAGAAAGCACTTAGTTTCAAGGAAGGAGCTCACATGAGCAAATCCAGCAAGACAAAATATCATCAGCAAGTTTAATGTGCTGTAGTTAACATGACCATGTATTTGCAAATAACAAATATTAAAGCCATCACACATTTCAGTGTTCTTCCTTTCTGCATAGCACCCTGATGAGGACTGAAAAAAATCTGCCTTTCTAGAACTGGGCTAAGTAAAATAATACTCCATTTATCTGACCTGGAAAACGCGTTTATTACTTGACTGCTTTTGTGCTTGGCAAAACCAGAGACACAGAAAAACAAAGCTCTCAGCTTTTCTGCTTAGAACTGGTCTTCACCCCATGGCAGAACCAACAGAGGCACTCCCAGCCTGAGGAAGCAGCACCTGAGGCTCTCCATTTTAACTGGACTCAGTGCATGCTAACTGCAGATTGGCTATCCAAAAAATCACATATGCCTCTTGTTAAATTCTCAGAGATTGCTACAGTCAGAATTCAGCTTTATACACAACACTTGGTTTCATCTCACATATCGAACCAGAAACTACCACTTGCTACCTACTTAGAGGGTGTCCAAACCCAATCTTTTTAATTTTCATATGTAAGCCAGAATAATGCTTCCCCCTCACCAATAACATATTTCAGCATACTTCAGCTGAAAGGTTTGTACTATAAAAATATGAAACTGTATAAAAGTTAAATAATGAAGAATTTCACAAATCCATTTAATTCTCTATTTCTGTAACAATAGTATGAGTGCTTTACACCACATTCTTGTAACTGATAAGAAATAGTTGAATATTGCTTTTTCAACTGATGGTATTAATACCATCTAAAATCTTTTTCTAGCAGGTCAATATAAGCATGAAAGTTATAACTTGTGTTATTTTATAGAACATAAGATTGTAAAGCTTGTCAGCACAGGCATATTCTGAAACCATTCCAGCAAAAGTTAAACTAAGTTGATAAATAAATGAGAAAATAATCTAATTCAGAAATTGTACGATAAGCTGAGTCTTACCTGTCTGCAAAGGCTGAAGCAATAACATGACAGTTTGACACACTTGATCTCCAGAGGTCTGCTCGATTTGCTCAAGTAAACCCAAAAACAGTTCCTTTGGATTGCACAGCTGCAAGAGAGGAACTCAAGATAGCTAACTCAGCTAAAATCGTGTCCTTTAGGTGAGTTTAACTCATTATGATGTGAGAACCACACCTCCGAAGTTGAGGCTGCCCATCTCCAAACGGAGAGCCCTACCCACTGAACATGCACCACGAACTCTGAATACACTGTACCTTTAAATCAAGGCGAGAGAATAAGCTGCCAAGAGCAGCTTATCCGAGTACAGATGTAGATCCATTATGCAAATATTGCTTGAACAGAATTGTATAAATACGTTTGTATATTTGGCCTTTGGTGTGCTAGCTTTGTGGATTAATGATCCAGCCTTCCTTCTGTGCAGAACTGTAACTAAATCAAATTCCTCCATCCTGTGTGTCTTTTGGCTTTGTGCACTGGGTGAAATATCTCACTTTTCAGGGACAACAATACTGTATCTGTAGTAAGAAAGTGGCAGTTTTGCTGTGGCTGCTCTGACTGCAGCAGTTGGCTATCAAAAATTTCGAGTGCTATCTGCTGCCTTCTTCTGGGTAATGCTTTGTCACTGTTTTACCCAGTTACTAATCTCAGATGTGTAAGACGTTAATTATCTCTGAGAACACTAAGCCTGTGTCTGCTTCAGATGAAACTGGCCCATGAGTTTAATAGTTACAGGAAATAAGAAGAACCCAGAAATATTCATGCCCTGTTTCCTTTGGAAACTGGGGGGGGAAATTACGACCTCTCTCCTTCCTACTATTATTGTATTATATTTCAAAACCATACCTGTGCCAACTGATCTAGTATCCTCAGGCAGTGTTTTCGCTTATCATCTTCTTCTTTATACATGAAAATACATCTAACAAGAGGAGAGATGAGATTCCAACCCATATTCTTGATGATAACCTAAAGACCAGATTTTCAGAGAATAAACCAAAACTGTATGTCTTCTAAACCCATAAAGATTGCATATATAAAGAACAAGAGAGACAACAGATCAATCTCCTGGTTGTCACCAACACCACAGCTGTCACCGTCAGTGAAAATTTAACAACTATTACCATAAAGTTCTGTATTTGAAATATACTCTATTCTCTCCCCATACCTATAAATACAGCTGCATAATTTGTATAAGTTTTCTTCAATTTATTAACATTAACACGTCAATATATACTTCTAAATGTCTATCACAATACATTTAAAACAGGACTGAGTACAGGAATTTTTCTGAAAGACTGCTTGGACAAATTATGCTTAACCTGAAGGGATTGAGATATTCAGTGGTTACTCCAAACTCACGAAATTCAAAACCAGACTGCAAACCTGCTGTAACACTGCTACAATATTCCATCCCTCATATCTCTGTACAATTTGGTATATTCTCCCAGCTCCTCCAGTGCCCACAGACACCAATATCTCTTCAAGTACCATCAGCTTAGTTGGCTCTTACAATTTTGGCCAGTATTATTATATCCATCTGTGGTGGGCTGGTCCCAGAGAGCAACTAAGCACCCACCAGCTGCTCGCTCACTCTCACCCCTCAGTGGGATGGAGGCAGAGGCAAGAATCTTATTGCTGAGCATGATGTTATATGGTATGAAATATCTCATCAGTTTGGCTCAGCTCTCCCAGCTGTGTCCCCTCCCAACTCCCCTGTTTACTGATGGGGCAGAGTCAGAAACAGAGAAGGCCATGATGCTGTACATGCACTGGTCAGCAATAGCTGAAACACTGGTGTGTTATCAACACTGTTTTGGTCACAAATCTAAAACACAGCCCTATACAGGCTGCCATGAAGAAAGTCAACTCCATGGTAGCCAGATCCAGTACACCATCTGAAATCCCTGTCCTGCAAAAGAGGGACACTGTCAGCTTCTCCTATTTCTGCTTTTGCCCTTCCTTTTCTCTTTGCGTCACTTACTGAAAAATGGTTTTGTTAAGATTACCATGATTTGGGTTCTCTACCTAAATTACAGAATTTAACACAGAGCAACTTATTAGCTATTCGTAAGTACAGCCTTGCTTCACAGCAAAAGTAGCTTTCCCTTCTTAATAAGCAGTTTTATGCATTTAATTGTGCTAATGCACAACTAATAGACTGTAAACTTAAACTCACCTTATTTTTCTCATTTTGAATTACTTCTAATAGCTGAGCTGCATAGCCATCTTCTAAACATTTCTGACCTGCCACCAGGAACAGATTAAAATCTTCTCCTTTGAAATCAGCTTCTTCCAGAATTTGCTAGAAAGAAAATATTGACATTTAACTCCATGCTTATAAAAGTCAAATAAGAAAATACATGCATTCATTTCAAAATTAAATGTTGTAACTTACATAGATTTTTCACATGTTAAAAAAGCTACCAAGAGTTACTACAGAAGACAAAGCAGTATTTCAACAGCACTTTTTAAGTGTAGACTACAGCATACTGTTTGGAAGATATATTTTCTACAATAACCTCCTTTTGTTCCTGGGTGCAAGAACACTTCTTTCTCCAAGAAGCAGACATTATCAAGCATCTTAGGATAAGCACCACAGAGAAGTCAATGAAATATGGAGGCTGAACTTAGCTGCCCAATGAGGGTAGCTCTGCTAACAACTGTCTTTGCTTTGAGGTCATTTTGGTTTTATTTATAATATATGAAGAGAAATGCACATTGCTTACATTTGTTACTTTTAAGGAAAGAAAACTACTTACGCATCTTTGTATTATGGCTTGAAGTTCGTCAACTGCCATTGTAGTTTGACTGTGTTCTTCTGGCATCAAAAACTAAATTAAAGAGTGCAGTATTATATCACATGAATTTAAAACAGATGCTGAAAAATAATTACATTATAAAAAAAAAGTCAAGAGAGGAACAAGAACAACCTAGACAGATATTAAGAAGACTACACGATTAAAAAGCATGGAAAAATGCATTTTTAGGAAGTGTACGCTATATTATTCTACTCCCCATATTTGCAGGAGACAGTATTACAGTCAGGAAACAACCTGCATTCTATGTACAGGGAAGAAATTTTTCAAGTATTATCTAGGTAATTTAAGAAGTTTGGAGGCTTTAGCTACTACTTTAGGCACACACATTGAAAGCCGCAGCTAATACAGAGAGAGTCTGCACGCCAAGTGTGGATGCTCATGACACACTACACTTCCTGTGACCAAGTTCTGAGCAGAGAAGCTCCTGCTCAGCCCTGACTGGAACACTTTAACCCGGCGTCTGGGATGTGCACAGCTGATGCAACCACCGTGCCAGTTTATACCAACAGTCCAATCACGATTATAAATGCAGTATCATTTATTTCCTTCTAGTGTTTACGTGGGGGTAGTTCAGTGCCCTTTTACCTCTGGGTACTATAATTCAAAACTACAAGCAATTAAGTCAAACATTTGAGTAATATTAAGTACATATAAAGTTTTACATAGCTAGGACCACAAATTACAAATAAAATCAAGCTTGGTTTTATTTATCCCATGTGATATACCATAGCAGCAGTCACAATCTTTACAGCTTCAAGTAATGCCATGGTCCTAAACCTGGTTATATGATGACTATGAGTGTCAATTAGCCATACACGTGGTTAATTAGCTATCTATTCATCAAAACACAGACATCTCCACTTAAAGTCCTCAACCTTTCCTCTTATGTTTGACCTAAGGTACATACATCAGAGACCACCTGGATAATAATCTAGCTGGGTGATTACACGAAGGGGGCAATTCACGAAAGCTCAAAAAGCACTAATTATCTTAATAATTTCTTAATTATCCCAAGAATAAACAACTCCCCTTCTATTCTCGACGGCCTGATTTAACATTTTATGTCGTTGAAACCTATCCATTGTATCTAGCCTGTCATATTAACTTGGTCATTACCACATACTTTACTACTACATGCTGTACTATTCGAGCTCTTCATTTCACAGAATGGTACTGATCCTTCCAGAACAATTTAAATGTTCTTTCTAACGCGAATAGTGTTGCATTTTCACCCCAGAGTAACTTCACAAGGTACTTACAGCCTTGGAACGTGCTCCGAGCACCCACCGTGCTGCTGCAGGGATTTACCGGCCCAGCTCGCAGATGGTCTCCGGCCTTAATACTTAATCCGGTTTCTAACTAAATCTTTTCGGAGGTTTCAGCGGCAAGTGGGCAGAATCTGGATCATGTGAAACGTTCTATTAATACCCACCAAAGTGCCTCCTGATAAACATACACCGCAGCCCCTTCCCTCGGCGGTACAACACAGGGGCTGCCGGCGTCAGCTCGTAACACGCGGCTGAACTAAAAACCACGGAACAGCCCTCACCTCAGCCCGAACCGGCCAGACCCCCGAGCTCCGCGCCGCCGCCTCTCCCAGCGCGGCTCCGCCCGGGTGAGAGGTCGGCGGGCGGGGCGGCGGCGATGGCGACGATGGCGGCCGGGACGGGCAGGCCCGCCGGCGGCGCGCAGGTGGGCTCCGCGCGCCCGCCCCCCGCCTGGCGCCCTTGGGCTCTCCCCGTGCCTCAGGCGGCACAGCGGCGGGCTCGCCCAACTCGCATGTGCCGAGGGGAGGGCAGGACGGCTCGGCGGGCCTCCGCCGGGCCGGGCGGGCGGGTGCGTGGCGCGATGGGCGGCAGGACGGGCGAGGCGGGTTCTGGGAACCCCGCCGTCCCCTCGGGCTGTGCGGGGACAGCCCGGCCCCGGCCCTCGACAGCGGTCGGCAGCGGTTGGAGCTGCTGCTCCTCGTGTCAAAGCATAACACGGTATCCTCCCGCCCCTGCTGCCTCTCGTCCAGGGAGCGCGCTGCGAGGCCCCCGTGTCACCGCCGGTCAGGGGCAGGCCGGGGGTCAGCGAGGGCGGCGGTGGCAGCAGTGGCTCTTTGTGAGCTTCGAGCAAATGCCAGCGGTGGGACAGCCGAGAGGACAGCGGGGTGCGGGGGTAACGCTGGCCCGGAGAGCCGGGGTGCGATTTGCACAACATAACTGTCAGAATTATTCTCCCCTTTTTGAGTATGCAGAACATGGTGTATGAATGGGAAGTATGGGAAGAGCTGGGTCTGTCTGTCCTCGCACTTGTGTCTAACTAGTTGCTGAATGCTTACTAGCTTACTGAAGTCACGGCCATCAAAAGCAAGTTTCTAAGCAATTGTCTTGATTATGCTTACAGTTTAGAGGTTTTAATTTTTTTTCAGATTCCTGTATTTTCCAGTGTTAAAGGAAGAAAGTACACTAATTTCTATATTTCTACATTTTTATATTTGATTTCTAGGAAATAAGCATTCAGCTGCTCCAAAGAATGGAGATGCTGCTCAGAGGTATAGTTTCTGACTAACAAAAAGCGACATTTGTGTCATTTTACCTCACTTTGAAATGGCATTCTCTGCCTTGCTTGTCTTTTGTCTTTCTCAGAGTACCATGACTACCTGCAGGAGATCAGCAGCGTCATCATGCAGGCTTGTTTGGAGTGATGCTGTGTAACTTCTAACAGCATGCACATATGTGCATTGTATAATATGCTAAAAGTCTATGAATCCAACCTGCACAATTGTATTTCCTTAGTAATACTTGCTTTTTGCCATCTTAACTTCATACCTGCCATTTATACTTATTCACATTAAAAAGCATTCAGGAAATCTACTGTAGTAGCATTTGTTTGATTTATTCCTTCTTTTACTTTGTAACCTCATGTACAATCATGTTCCAGTCCTTTTTTCTTCCCACTCTTCTTGTCTTATCCAGCTCCTATTCTCTCGACAACACTCTATAAATTGTGTGTCCTAGGCTCTTTCTCCAGCCAGTTCTTGGTTTCCCTCTTGCAAGAAGAGTTGGGTCACCTTGAGGGGGGTGTATTGCAATGCAATTAGAGTCAATACTTTTCCTGACCAGAGTGGAAATAAAACAAACCAAGGTTGGAAACTCCTTTGTGGTTATAACAGAATTACTAGTCCAATTACTCGTTGCTTTGTTTGGCCCACATAGTGTGATGCAGAAAAGTATAAGCTACTGTATTTCAGAAGAAAGATAAAGATATGGCTGGAAATTTGTTTATGAAAATCTGCCCTCTGTGTCATTCAGTGTCTGTTCTGTTATAGGAAAGCAGCTCTGGAAGCTGCTATGAGAAAGAAGATTGAATTTGAGAAAAAAGCGTTGTCTATTGTTGAACAGCTCCTGGAGGAGAACATTACTGAGGAGTTCCTTCTAAATTCTGTAGGTGTTGCAAGTTTTTGTACTGTTTTGTATCTTAGTGTGCTGCTTTTTTTTCCAAAGTTCTTGGAACAATTTACTGCATTTTAAAATAGACAAACCATTGATTGCCTCTCTCATGAGCTCTGATGATGATTGCCTTGTTTTCAAGGGTTCCGCAGTGAAAACATGCCCTAGTTTTGCAGGACTGTATACATTTATGAATCCTCACCCTATTATCACAGCCTTTTTATATACCTCTGTGGTTCTGGACTGGTGGGTGAAGTATAAATATTTAGGTCTACATCACATCATCTGTGAATTTAGGCAAAGTTTCTATAAATACATCATGGTTTATCTGGCAGCACAGTTTTGCTGGAATAGTATGATGATTATTCCTGTTAAGGTTATAAATAAACTGGTAAATATAAATAAAGGAAAATTATGGAAATGGGTGCTACACTAGAGACAAAATTATGAAGCTCTTGTATTTGTAAAAAGAAGTGCCCATGTCTGTCTTCTTTCTGTTTACCCTTTTAGCATTTTTACTGTGTAGGTTTTAAATGTTGTTTATTAAACTTACTAGGTAACTTATAAAATTTAAAATACTTACTTGCTTATGAGATGTTTTGAGTACAAAAATTGACATATTTTCCAGTATCTGTTGTTGAACTATTTTCTTGTCATTTTAGGGAAAGTGTATTACTCCATCTCACTATAAAGACATTGTTGATGAACGATCTATCATCAAACTATGTGGTTATCCTCTGTGTCAAAATAAACTGGAAAATGTAAGTTGCTTTTCATTAATGTTGTTATCACAATTTTGATTCTCTTGCATTTTCTTTTTAAACGATTAAACAAAGATTAAAATACTGCCAAGTAATGGGCCAGGCATCATATCACTCCGTTTCAGTATAATCCTTCTGAAGTGAGAGGTAAAGTTTGATTAGAAGACAACAGTTACTATATGGTAAATCAGTTAGCATCTACTTTGACAGTGATAAAGATCAATGAGTTATGGCTTCATGGCCTTCCTTTGTGCATGAGAAAATTTTCTAATCTTGTTCTTTTGTCAGTATAGCCACAAGTGTCTGTGAGAAGGATTGAAGTGAAAAAATAATACAATGCAGGGATATTATTATGTGAATACATATACATCTGCTGTAAAAATGTATGTCAACTGTGTCAAAATCATAGTCAGACTTCTTTTAGCAGAACTCAGTTCAGTTAGATACCTGTGATGTAATACCAGTGGTACACTTGATTATCTGGAAAAAAAACCTACTTGAGTACAAAAAAATTTGCTGTTTTGGACTTCATATATTCACATAGAAGTTCACTTTGAAATTGTATTACATTTTACAGAAGTTCCTCTCTGGGTTTGTCTGGGTAGTGGTGGGGGTCTCTGACATTACAGTCTCAAGTGCATATAAATAGATAGGAATTAAGGAAGGACCTGTCTGTCATTGCTCAGCACTTACACATGAGAAAAGTGTCTGCCATGGCAGCTCCCTTGTTTTATGTTCAGCACTGACTTTCTTGTAGATCTGAAGTTGCCTTCTACTGATGATGAGACATATGATTAAAGATAAATTGCTGTTCTTACAGGTGAGAAGGTACAACATCAGAATTGAGAGAAAAGGTGGTTGTAGTATGCAATTCAGTTAGAACATATTGCACTTAAAAATGAAGCTTTCTGTATAGTCACCATGGAAGTAACAGTCTTACTGGTGAAAACATTCTGTTTTAGGTGCCAAAGCAGAAGTACAAGATTTCAACAAAAACTAACAGAGTTTATGATATCACTGAAAGAAAGGTATGATAACAAGTCTGTTTCTAGAATGTATCTAGTAGTTGCAATGTCAGAACTGCATTTTGTAACAGCATTAATATAATGACTTTGATTTAGAGCCAGTATTTTTGGTTCTTACAAAAATAATTTTCACAAACAGGAGGTTTTTGTGTGTTTCAGTTTCTAGATGCTGTCTTTGGTAAAACAAACCCACATATTTTCTATATTTAAACATAACATGGAAAATTTTACCTGGATAGCAGTTTGAATGTGGTACAGCTGATCTGTGAAAGACATTTGTGACACATGTGGTTGTATAAAAATCATCTTTGCCCGTTCGCAGGATATGCAGTCACCTACAGATGCTTAGACATTAAATTGTAAGATAAATATTTCCAGTTACAGAACAAATTTCTTCAGTGTCACTAGTATTCATTCCTTTCCTCTGTTTACAACTTCAGGATACATGAAATTCTAGGAATTGCTTTTTTAGGCAACCAGGCAAGACTCCAAGAAGATGCTGTGTCTTCTTCCCTTGTGACGCAAGTGTGCAAGTCAATTTTTCAAAGATGCTGCAAAATTTTAGGTGTTGTTCCAAGTATTGCAAAAAACCAAGTTCTGTTGCTGACCAAAATTTTAATTATTAAACATCTGAATTTTATTGCATGTGTTTTAAACTGTATGACCGTCTTGGGTTATGGCTTGTTCTTTGAACAGTTTGTTGGGGGTTTTTTAATTATTTTTATGTAGGAGTCAACACTGATTTGCTTATCAGTATGTAATGAAAGTACAAAAAGCAGAAAAATGGGAAAAAAGAAGCTAAAAGTGGCTTTTGGGGAATGGGATAGACCTATTTGATATGTTTGATTTTTCAGGTGAATTAAAAACCTGCTCATAGTCTTGAAAAGAAACATGAATTGGTACTTAATACAGGCATAAAAAACAATTACTTTTGTACCTTTCTATGAGTATTGAAGTTGGCTTTAGTCATATCTTTTTGCTTTCTTTCATTTCCAGTGCTTTTGCAGCAACTTTTGCTATAGAGCATCTAAATATTTTGAAGCTCAAATTTCTAAAAGTCCAGTATGGATGAGAGAAGAAGAAAAGTAAGTATAATCTTATACATTCATTGCTCTTTTTGAGAATATCACTTCTCTTTGCAAGCTGCAATGCTAATTAATTAGTTGAAGCGTATCAATATTATTTGTCTGAAGCAGAGGTAACTGATGTTAAGGTGTAAGCTTAGCACAGTGTTCCTTTTAAGTGTTGTTGCCATATGGATTACAACAATTGACAAGGCTCAGTACTGCTCACACCTGCTTAGTAGACATGACCATGTTTTGATCACCCTTAGCACAGCACTTGGCATTGATCTTCAGCTTAGACTGTGAATGCTTGCATCTGAGAGCAGACTACACCATGAAGAATTTCTTTGTCCTATCTAAATTTCAGATTGCCCATTTCACGTTGTTCCTGCAATACCCATTTTGGAACAGTGTAATGCAGTCTGTTCCTAGCTTAGGAAACACAGGCTTGCAGTAATGAGTGGAGCCAATGGGTGTCACTGTTGAACAGTAAGGACTTGCATAGAGAATGTTCTGCTGAATTCATTCAACTTTCGTTCTCCAAGACAGTACTTTTCATAGTCTCCTGGTTTTCAGCAGAGGGAACTAGCTGAATTTATAGGTGTGAGCTCATTTTCACAGTCATAGGAAATAGGATACTCAGCAGTGTTTTAAAATCTCCGTCATTGGAGGTTTTCAAGATTTAAACTTCATGAATTTGTGGCTGATCAAACCTGCTGCTGGTGACAGTTGCATTACAAGCAGGAGGTCAGACTGGAGCCTTACAGAGGTCCTTTCTGACTAACATTGATGTGACTTGCTGATTGTGTTAAACGTTGTTCACTGTAACAGCCTGGTGCTGCAGGCACACGAGTCCCTCTCTGTGAACACGTGTGCAGAAACCTGCTCTCATAGCCTTGCTTTGAACAGTGGGTGTTGGATCCTCAGGCATCCCTTCCAAGCTCAACTATTTTTGTATTTATGTGTATTTCGAGAGAATTGAATAGCAGGAAAGTCTTCATTCTGTGTCTTCTTTTTGCAGACCACCAGACATAGAGCTGCTGAAGGAGGGACAGAGGTACACTGATCAATTTTATTTTTTTTTATATGCACCTATACTTAGAAATTTTAGTATCGTATCAGGTGAAACGGGAATCTTTGATTTCCTGTATTATAGAAAAGACCTTATTAGAACCTACACAATGTTTTTTTTCCTTTGTGATTCTAACCCAGCATATTTGATCTGTATGATTTAGTGTACAGCTGCTCTTAGATTGTGTCTCAATTGAGCCCGTTGAAATGTGAAACAAAGACACTGTTTGTATTTTGCATATTTTATGCCATCTATTCTTTATAAAGAAAATTGTGCCAATTACATGTGATGAAAGCTTCTGTACTTCCTGATCTAAAATGTCTGTATCAGCCAAAATGAAATCACACCACTCTGTCATCTCTTTGTACCTCTCTGTGTATTGTGACTTTTTGTTTGTTTTCTTTTGCAACCCGTGGCCATTAGGTGGCAAACTTGCATATGGTCAAACAGCTCTGCTGTCCCTCTGATTTTAGGGTACTATATTCCTATTTATTTTAACATGCCTGTCTTTGTTTTAAAATTGCAGTATTCATCATGCTAAGTCTGATCTTATTTTACTGTCCTTAATAATATTTTATTTACTTTTCTAACTGACAATAATCAGCTGAGAACTCCTGTCTTTAAATAGTCTTAATACTTGTCATCTTGATTGCAGAACAGTACAAATCTAAGTTCAAGAAGACTTTTAGAAGAGCAGCTATGATTCTTAAAGCAAAAATCATTCTTCTTCTCTAAGGGGAAAAATGCTTTGTTTATCATTCTTACATGAGAATGAAAAGCTACTGCAGGTAGCACCCATTTCTTATTTTGTTGATGGCTTGTGTTGTCTGTTACAGTGGACGGTCTGGAGAAGAGGTGAAACTACGTGATGAAGTAATTAAAGCATCTGACATTGAAAATCCTAGGATACCTTCAGAGCCATGTGAAGCTGGTTCTCATGACACAGCCAGTGAGAGCAGCAGTGATAATGAGCAAGAATTTATTTCGTCTGTCCTACCAGGAAGTCAGTCAAGTTCAGCCAATTTTACACAGCAATTGCCCAGAAAAAGCATCCTCAAAAAAAAGCATGCTCAGAAAGTCTATCCCAGCTCTAAAACTGAAGATTCAGATGTGATAGAAGCCACTGAACAACTCTCTCATTGTAAATTAGATGCTCAGGAAGAAGTGCATGCTTGCTCTGTTCATAATGAAATAACTGCACCACCTTCAAAAAATACTACTCTAGGGAAATCGAGTGCTTCACAAATCTGTGAAAATACCTGTGGATCACAAATAGTTTTTCTAGGTGTGAGCAAAAGAGGGGCAGAACATCTTAGAAGAACACTAGCTAACTCAACAGAATATAGAAAACATGAACTGAGGAATCCAGTTAATTCCAAAGGCAGTTTACTGGAAGTGCTTAGGCACACACTTACAGAATGGAGAACTGAGGAAACTTTAAAATTTCTCTATGGCCCAAACTATACTTCTTTGTGCTCCTCAGAGTGCATAGCACCTGCCAGCCAAGAGACTGAAGAACTCGATGAGGATGACTTAGATACAGCCGATGATCTTAACGCTGTTGCTGTAAGAGAGTCTGAAAACAGCTTGAATTATTCTTTACCTTTCACAGGCCCGGGTGGAATAGTTAAGCCTGTGCCTAGTTACGAAAAGTTAAAAAAAGAAACGGAGTTCCTAGAACTCCGAGTGAAAGAGTTCTATAAAGGGAGGTGCATCTTGGCTGAAGAGGCAGCGACACATGCACAGAAAGAGGAACATCCAAGCACAGACAAAGTAAGTGTCCAGTGGAATAGTTTGGAGGCTGTGTAAAGCCTGAATAGGCCTTCAAAGAATTATTACTTTGTTTCTGCCATCCTAAGTGGGTGTCTCACACAGGGAAGAAGAAAAGTATGCTGGCTGCACACTGTATGTTGGGTCAGATTATGCATGTTTCTGTCCATTAAAAAATTACAGTTTGGGGGTTTTTTTCTGTTCAGAGACAAGAGTAATCTTATGTTTAAACATTTATTGATAATCTGTGGCTGTTTTGATGCACTGACTTTAATTAAATACTAGGTTATGGCTGCTAAGGTGTTTTGTCTAACACAGGATGATCAACACGAAGATCTCACCTTCCCACTTGTTGATTCCAATGCACAAATGCAGATTAGAAAGCGAATCGTCCTTGAAAAACTGAGAAAAGTGTAAGTATCCTTTACTTTGTTAAATGTCAGTCTGAAGTTGGTGCTAATTCTTAAGTAACAAACACGCTGTCCAAGGATGGGCCTGGCTTTCTCTAGGTGGCCTTAGTCATAGCTTAAACCCACTATTGTCCAAAAGCACTTATTTATTTCTGTGACAGTCACCTGTAGTACACTTGCAGATGTCAGTTTGCATGGTCTGCATGTACCAACTGCTCAATTTTAAACTGAAAAACCTGAAGTTGATTGGGAGGAGTGCAAGTATTTGTCTTGTACATTAAGCATACTGTTACTGGTAAAAAAAATCTACAGAGAAGGAAGCAATGTTTTCAAACCTCATAATCCTTTAAGCAAAGGTGTTACTAAAAGAGTTTCTATTCCATGTTTGGATGGCTGATATCAGTATGCCACTAGCTACAAGCATTAAAGGCCCTCAGAGTTGAATCTTAAAACTTCCCAAACATCAGACCTTCTTCATATAGATAAAAGGGCTTTGGAGTCCCAGAAAATAAATTAAGGCATTTCTGTTGTAGCTGTTAGAATTACTAAATTGTCAAAGTTGAGAGCACCTTGAAAATATTCTCATTGTCAAGGCAATGCAGATAAATGAGTCGAGTCTTTGAAGCTCATGATTCTGGTATTTTTGTTAGGGGTATTTACTTTTCCTGTAGTTTGTGTTAGCCAGCCAAACTACATTTTGCCAAAGGTTTGGTTTTTTTTAAACTAAAAACCCCCACAACCAAAACTTCCCCCCCCAAAATAAAAGAAAAAAATCCTTTCTGTTTTTCTCTACCTGCAACATGTGTGGATAGGCAACAATCATGGAATCAAACCATCCTGCAAGTGTCTGGCCTGTGTTGATTGTTTTACGTTTTCTGAGTGATGCAGTGATCCTGTCACAGTTTTCATTGTGATAAAGCAGGGAATATCCCCAGCATCATGAGAGTCCTGTGCTCAGTTTTTGTAAAACATGCAGTGATGTACAGAACAGAAATCGTGATTCTTCCAGTGGTATTGATGCACTGTGTGCATGTGAATGGAAATTCAAACGCAAGAGGATATTAACTATTAAACGAGTGAACTGAGGCAAAAGTTTAATCCTAAATGTGAAAAACAATGCACATTATTTCCATCATTTGGGAATACTGACAACTAGTTAAACATTATGTGCGGTGTGTGTGCTCTATCAGTTTTTATGTACAGTCAGGTAAGGAGAAAACCTGTATTTTTCTGTCTTTTGAAATTTTCTGATTACTATCATCTTGGTTTCAACTATCAAGCTCACAGTGGAGTGATATTTCTCTTGCATCTGTGCAAGTCTGAGGTGAGCAGGTATATTCTGTGTGCAAGTCTCAGACATGTAGTTTCCTTCTGTATTGTTATTTTTGAACCAAGTAAATATAAACCTTTGAAAAATTTATAAGGCCTGTAGTTCCAATCCTCATAATTTTAAGAATATCTTGTCAGAACTGAAATGTGAAATGAGTAAGAAAATGTAGGTAGAACTGTATTTAATTTCTTCTTCACGTTCACTCTGAACTAGAGCTTATTTTTTAAAACAAGCTGTTGTGAAGTGAAGGTGGTGGCCCAAACACCACTCAGAAGCTGCAATGAAAACTACAGGCCTGATCTATTGCACAAAAGTCACTCCTTTTCTTTTTACTAACTTTGATAAGCTTTGGCAGGAGTCCTACTTGAGAAGAAATAAGAAAGAGAAGAAAATGCATATTGACTGGTGTCTTTTGCCCCCTAGATTACCTGCAGTTTTGGGCCCTCTTCAGGTCACTCCAGGTGACATTTATGCAGAGCTGAAAAATCTTGTCAAAACTTTCCAGTGAGTATTGATCCTTATTTAGAGATTTTTCTTAATTGATTAATTAAACATGCCGATGAACGATTTGCAGATTTGCTCTTTTCTAGCTGTGTGTTCATGTAGGTAATGTCCCATTCCCTGTGGACTAACAAGTCAACCCTTTCCCTGCTCCTGACAGTGACTAGGTCACCAGGAGTATTTGTAGATTTTTAAAAACTAGGCCAGTGGTCTCTGGAGGATGATGGTGAGTCTTTTAAAGGTTCTGCTACCTTGTCACCTCCTATTAAGCATGAGTTTCTGAGATCTGTCGCTTTCTTTTGCTCTGGCTCCCTGCAGCTGGGCTAAATGGTTTTAATGTGATTAATAATTGTTACCAGTAACTTCTAGAGTCAGGAAGATGGTCCAGTTTGACCTGTCTTGTTCCTGATTTTAAAGGGAAGTAGATTTAGTGGGCACTTTTACCATCACAGAGGAAGCTTCTGCTTCAGTCAGTAGGACTAAAGACAGTATTTGGAAACAGTGAGATAAAGGAGGGAAAACAGAATGGTGGTAGGTTCTCTGAAGGTTTTTAGGTTTCCTTTGGAACACGACTCTCATAACTTGGACCTAGATCATGTTCTGCATCCTCAAGTGTTGTCAGGAAAAGAACAACAGCAATTGCTAACTGTGTGTACATTGTCACTCTTGAAACATCGTTCCCACATCCTCAACCTGCATGAGGTTTACATGTGAATTTTCCAGAACTCATTCATGCAGCATTTGCCACAAGGAATCTGGGCTGGAAGGATGCCACTAAAACCCAGATGTCTATATGCAGGATTTCTTACTGTGGAAAATTCTGTCTTCCCTTCCGTTGACTCTGATCATGATCTCTTTTATTTAAAAGAATTATTAGTGTTTGAACTTGATTCTATGATTGCAGTCTTTTAAGTCCTGATTAACCTTTTGTTTTAACAGCAACATTGAAACCAGGGGAGGTATTTTTGGTTATATCAAAGCAACATATACATACTGTATAGATACCTGTTATTTGAATAAGATCTTCTGTCTTAAAACAGTTTCATTGCTCTGCAGTTTTAATTCTTAATAGTTGCTTTAGCTTATGGATTGATAAAACTGGAAAAACTACGTTTGGTCTCTTTCAGTCTACTTTTGTATGATTGATTATGTAAGAAGGCCTGGAGGTTCTCAAAAGCAGAACTTCTATTTTAAATAATTTTTGCTATTCAAAGACAATGTGGCCTGAATATAAAGTTTTAGAAGTGGTTTATAAAAATAAGACTTGTAGCCAAAATAGACTTCTAAAATGTATATATATAAAACATATATATATATGTATATATATATATTTAAAGAGTGGAACTAAATTAATTTATTTGGGCTTTGATCCCAATATTTAGCTCATGTAGCAATAATTTATCATATTTTAAAAGTCTCCCCTGATCTATTTCTGATCCCTTAGATAATGCTTTGTGAGTTTATTTTTATCTCTTTTTTTTGTTAGGAAGTAAATCGAAGGTAATAGAAGCAAGGTCTTGGGGCTCTCTTCCTGTGAAGACTCAATATCAGTTGCTTAGAATTTCAGAATTTGAGATGAGGGGTGGTTGAAGGCAAGTTATATAATATATATATATATATCTCAAAAAAATGGAGTTTTGTCACTAATAGTGAAATAATAAAAACAGGAAATAGGGAAGCAATAAAAACCTTTGGGCCCTTTCTCCTTCTTACATTACTGATATGGAAAGGTCTGTTGATACACAAGAGCTCGCTAAGATGAAGGCATAGATTTGAATCTCCAGTTCTGTACGTAGGTTTAAATTTATTTGAGTGCTCTCTCAAGCTTTGGATTTAATGCTTTGGCAGGGAGAAATTTTAAATGGCATTTGTATTTACAGGGTTTAGAAATTTCTTTGTTAATGATGTTCACATACTTAGTGACTACAGAGGAGCACTGATAAATGCTCGTGCTTTTTCCTGCTTTTTGTACTGGAAATATTTCATGCTGAAGAACTTGCCAAAGAGGGTAGTAGATAAAACACATGGCTGTAGTAGAGCTTAGCTGAAGAAGGGTAAAAGAGCATGTGGTGAACTAAGCAACAACAATTTTCAGCTCTATTGGTTTTTAAAGGAACGCTTGCAGTTCAGCCTCCTTTGGGCAGCATTTTATTCAATCACCACTGCTAAGAAACACACTAGAGAGATCTCAAGAGACATTTTAGAATGGTTAGAGCTCTTCCCAAACAGAGTCCCTCAGTGCCTGTAAGCTTTTGTTACGAAAACTGAGATGTCAAATAAGTCTCCAGAGTGTGTAAGGGCACTTTGTTAAAAGATTAAGAGAAAATTAGCTACTTATATATTAACTGAGGAGAAATGATTGTGTTTGTGTATGTGTGGTTGTTTTTTTAAGGCATAATATTTCATATTGAAAATAGATTTTCATCTGTATTTTATGGTTTTTAGGGGAGTAAATATTTTGCATAATAATGTTGGTGTCCATTTTCTAATCCCCATTGCACAGTGTTCCTTTAGTCAAATTGTTCCCTTGAAATTCCAGGAAATGTAATCCAGCTGAGGAAAAGGTGTCAGCTCCAGCATTGCTGAGTTTCTTTCCTATAACTTCAAGTTTGTTGTGGTCCCTTTCCAAGTTCTTGCACAGGGCACTTAGACAGTGCTTAAATCTGCTGCCACAGCAGGCACTGTTTACAAATCAGGCTATCATTTGCAGTTGATGGTAATTAAATGGGAAGACAACTAAAGGAAAAGAAGTAAAACCAACTGTGTATGCTTTTTTTTGTCATTTTTGGGTTTACTGTTTTTATTTACTGATAACTTTCACCTTGGACTCCTCTGTATTACTACAACTTCCCTATTAGAATCCCCTTCCTTTGCAGGCTGGGTGCTAGTCAGTTATTGGGAGGACATTTGGGATGGAATTTTTATGCATCTTACTCTTGAGTCCTTTATCCTGTAGCTTCTGCTACTTGGATCCATCTGCTCAGTCTGAGCTCCTTCATAGAGTGTGAAAACTGCTGCGTGGGTCCTGCTGGGGGGTGGGAGCACTCAAGTCTGGCTGCAGTGTGTCTTGCTGGAGTGAACCACAAGACCCACAAACTAACAACTAAGCGACCCACACAGCTATTTGGGATATCAGACTTTCCTGGCTTACGTCTGCTGCTCTGCAGAGGCCCAGAAATTAGAGACATTCCATTTTGGAAAGTTGCGTATTGTTTTCTTTCTTTAGGTAAGCAAGGGAGAATTTAGCCAAACTCTTTAACAGAAAATACTCCACTGCAAAACTCAAATCACACACAAAAAGTTTCGTACAGTTTTAAGATTTCCACATTATATGCTTATGACAGAAATCTAGAGACCTCTCTTTCATGGCTTGTTCTGAAGTAACAGTTTTGGCTAGAGGCAAGGCAAAGATTTAATGAACCATTCTTACAGAGGCCCTGCAGTTCCCTGTTTTCTGAAAGCTTTGCTCTTCAGAGGCCTTGGTGTTGACACACAGCTTGTTTTTGAAAGTGACTGCCCTTCCACTGCTCCTTGTTATTTAAGGCTTCACACCTGTAGGTTGCTAGCTTTACTCTGATCTGCCTGAAATGTGGCTTTTTTTTCCAGCTGCACAAGTGTTTTAGGACAGGTGTTGTACTGAAAGGTTACTCATTGTGGAAGCCTGACTGTTCATCCAGTCTGGTGACAGTAGGACAGCAGCAGATCCATATTGCTGTATCCTGCTGGTTGTCTGTGTCTTTTGACTACCTCCGTCATAAATAGCATATTGATGGCAATGACTAGTGTTCAGACCTTGCCAATCAATACTAACATTGAATAAGAGTTAATTGACACAAATAACTGCATCTCTCAGTTTGTGGACAAGAATGACACCTTCCTGTGCTCTAATCAATAATAACTCCTTGTAGAGCATTGAAATAAAGCTGCTTTCTCTATTTGACAGAGTTTTCCCAAGTGGCCTGGAGCTGTCTCTTTCATTGTGTCTCATCATAGCAGATTAACTGGAATGTTACATATGAATTGCCTGTCAGGATGATTCCATCAGACATTTCTTGGTACTGTTTATCACTGTCATGAGTGTTGAGTCAAGATGTTCAGCCTTTGTTTTGGCCCTTGCTCTATAGCCAGAAAAATGTAACACTTAACACTTTACCAGGTACAAGCTTTGTTGCCAGATCAATTAGCTATTTCCAATAGTAATTGCTAAACATTAATCTTTTAATAGCAAATATAATCTGTATTTGCCAGAACTGTTGGTTCAAGTTAGATATGACAATTCCTGCTTATGTAGGGCAAAACATTGTTTTGCCTTTCATAATTTAATAAAACTCAGGCTGTTGACACTACTTGAGGAATCATTGCTTCAAAATCTTAGTTTGGTTTGAAGATTTGGAGATTTGAGCAGAAAAATAGGATAATATAATTTTGATAATTACAAATTTATTTTATCAATTTTTAATAGGTTTCTGAAATAGATAAATGCAAACATAAAAGGCCTTATTCATAACTGCATTTTTAATGACCACTTTGAACATAATTTTGGGGAATGAGTTAACAGAATTTGAATCTCAACAATTACTATTTTCTCAATTTGTAAATTTTTTTTCTTTTTTTTTTTTGGTAACTATATACTTGTCCAAAGTAGTTAAAAGTTTTTTTTTAAAGTAGTCTCACTGGGGAAGAAAACTCTGGATTTGTATTTGTTGCCAAACAGTTAATTTTAAACAAGCTCTTACCTTCACCAGTGCCTGTAGGAGTGAGTATGAATAACAGGGTATCTTCATTCTGGATCTGAATTTGTGCAAGGCTTCACAGAAGGGAAACTGAGAGCAAGAAGGAAGCAAACACTGGGAGGCACTTGCCCCTCATTATTTCTGTTGAATGGTGCCATCTGTCTGAATAAAATTAAATCTGCTGGCTCTTTTGGGTGCCTGCCCAGCCACTGCTGCGTTTTTAACTGTGACTTTTCCATGAAATTGCATGTCTTGGGTCATGCCTAAATTCAGCCATAGCAATTCACACATGAATTGTTGTAGGACAGGTTAGCACTTAACTTAGAGCAGATCTGTCTTATTAGACTGTTCAGCCAAGGGGGTCAGCTGGTTTCAGTGCAGCAGCACTTTGGTTGCACACCCATGAGGTTCTTGATTCACACCTCATTTATATTTATATGGCTCTTATATTTCCTCTGGCTCCCATTGCATAAACTAGAATTCTGGGTTTCCATTTTAAAAACAAGAATCATCAGAGGATTGGTGCTGGTATCTTATAAAATTCAGTCTGTTTCCACATTAGCTCTCACAGCAAATCTGGATCCAAAGCCAACGGGAGGGAAACTAAGTGTAAGAAGGTCTGTCTTTTCAGAAACACACGTACAGTTGTGGAGAATTTCCCAGTGGGACTCACAGCAGCCAGGACTATTTGTGAGCATATTCAAAGAATTAGCTTCTTTTCAGTCTTTCCCATCCCACTTTCATATAGAAAAAAGAGACATATTGGGAATTTTGCAATTCCTCCATTACAGGATGAAAGAAGCCTGAAAGTTGGTGCATTGCTCAGATACAGCTGTAATTGCTTCATTATAACTCAGTGTATTAATGGCAAACTTAAAATTCAGCTGTTAAAATCTGTTTACTTTTACTCTGAAATGTAATGATTTTTTTTAATTACTTTTCAGGTTAACAAACAGAAATATTATTCACAAAATGCCTGAATGGACTCTAATCGCTATTGTTTTGTTGTCTGTGTAAGTACCTTTCAATGTCAAATATTCTTATATGCAACTGTCTTAACTAACCTATTGAAACAAGATTTAATCTTCAGATAAAAGAAGCTAAGATTTATTGAAATTACTGTGGAATCAGGAGAAACATTTTTCTCGTGAAAATGAACTAAATTCTCTTGACAAAACAGTATTGTCCGACTTGCAACAAATGTTAAGAATGGGCAATAACTTTTTAACAATAACTGAATGTTATGTTAAAGAAAAGAAAATTAAGCCTTAGGGGGTTTTAAGGAGGGCTGATGGGATGGAGTTTAATTCACCCTCTTCCATTTGCTACTGAGAGACATTCTTCCCTTCTCTGAGGGTAGGACAAAATGACGTGTATTGTATTATTTGGATTTGGCATAACTGTCAAGCTTTTCGTTTTTCATTTTACTTCTAATTTCTTAGAAGGTTTTACTTCTATGATTAAAGTCAAATTATTTCCATAAGGATATGGTGTGCTTCTAAATACGTTTGTTTGAATATTTTAGCAAACTTCTTTTAGAGGGGAAAGCCTTTTTAGCAACTCCCGAGGAATACTGGGAGCCAGTATTTTATTTTTGTGAAGATTAGCTTTGTTGCTCAAGATTATGATATTACAAGGCCACAGTTCCTTGTTGGCTTTGTTTTACTTACTATAGAATTAAATCCTTTACAAGGATTTTCCTGATGGGAAGCCTGATTTTATTATAGTGTCTTTGAGTAAACTTCTGTACAAATGCATGATCTGTAAAAGCAGTATTCATATGCATCGAGTTCCTTAATTTGTATTTTGCAAATTCAGGTACATTTCTGAGGTTCAAGACACAAACTTTGCAGTGTGTTAAACAAACACAAATGTGTATTAAATATTTACATTAGTTCACCTTTTAAGAAATCACTGGTGGTTTCACACCACCGGTGTCAGACACTGCCTTTCAGTAGGGTTAAATCATCAAGCAATCTTTGTATGTCTTGAGCTTAAATTACAAGATTGCAAAACTCTTTATTCCAGAGCCTGTTTATTACTGCACTGCTGCTGCTTCTTTTGGGCTTCCTGGGTCACTGGAGCCTGTAGGACAGAGAAGTGCTTACAGACATTCACAGGTCAAGAAGTATTGTGGGCCAGCCTCAGAGCATCCCCAGCACTGCACTTACTTTCCTTGATATTACTTCAGTCTGACACATTGTTCTGGCTTTACTGTCCCAAGGAAGACTGTACCAGCAGGCATTAGAGCAGGCTTCAGCGAGCCTTACATCTGTGTCACCCAGCCAGATACCGCTCAAATGATTCATTAAATCAGAACACAGAAAGTAACTTTACTTGAATGCCTTGGCATAAATTTTTTATCAACTATAAGAACAAATCTTTTGTCATTTTTACTATATATTCTTATGGTTGAATTGTTAATTTGTGAAACAGATCTTATGAATTTTTCAAGTAGTTTCTGTATAGTTAAGGAAATGGTGACTTTTTGATCAGAATTTAAAGTATGTTGCTGGTCTCTGCATATGATGAGCTCTAAATGTTTACATAACTAATGATTGTTTTACAGATGCTTTAAAATGTTATACAAGTAGTAGGCAATCTTGGTAACAATCAGTGTAAGCAGAGAACCAAGTCTCTTTTTACTTTTGCTTTCTAAGGGTCTACCCCTAAACAAATGAATTATATTTCATGATAAAGTACAGTAGACTTTATTTCTAATATTATTTTAGTGAAATAATTAATAGAACCTCTGTTGACTTCCCCTTATTGTAAGGTTCTTGCAAGCTCATAATCTTGAGATTTTAAACAACTTCTCTCAGGTGCCTCTTAGGAGAGGATGTAGAAGAATGTAGGTGGGTTAGAACGAGTGGTAAGATTCCTCTAACAAGATGACACATGTTGCATCATTCCCAGAAAGATTAAAGCAGAACACTTAATTATTTGGGAATTCTAATCAAACTTCAATATTTAGTGGAAGCCAAGAGTGTGCAGGGAAAAGCTACTGAGGACATGGGCAACCCCTCACATACAGATCCTCGTGTTGTGGCCTTTTCTCTCCTCCTGCAGTCTGCCAGGAACCTGTCATATATTACTAATATTTCTCATAAAAAGAAGTATGCCCTGTTAAGTCTTCTCATTGAGCTGTACTGAGAGATTACACACATCGTAGCACATGTAATGTCATTTATATCGTGGAGTTGTTTGGGGCCTGAGACAGAGTGGGTCTTCATAAGCTCCAGTCCTGTTTGGACAGTATTTATTCACAGGTCTTTTCCTGGTTTCAGACGTGGGATGACCATTTTACTCCCAATACTAAACAGCATAAACTACACCCTGGAAGAGGATAATACTTCCTCTTTCCAGGTGGGTGGCAGACCATATCACAAGTGCCCCAGGGTGCAGGGAACAGAGATTACAGAAGGTAGAGTGAACATGGCTTTCCAGGTATACCTCAAAAAAAACTTACGAAGACTTCAAGTATTTTTTGTTTTGTATGGAAGGGGGCAGGGTTGTTTTGTTTCAAGTAGCAACTGTTGGACTTTGCTTGCACCCCATTTTGTGCATCAGTGTTGTGGCTCACCACTTCCTTCTCGTGTATGGCTAGAGCGTGCTGGGGACTTGGTGTACTTAACTTCACAGTGCAGTCTCAGAGTGCCCTGACCCTTTTTATGATAAGCTGCTGGACAGAATAACTGTTGTCATTGCTGCTGTACTGAATTCAAGCGTCATCAGTGCTTCATACTTGTATTATGGTATGACAGTGCTGTCCTCTCTTCACACGAGTGTGCATATTAACTCTTTGTGGGATACAGCAAGATGTCATAACGCCGAATTTTGGTGCTTAAATTAGAACCTGGGCTCACTATAGTCTGCTGGTCCTTGACAAGCTGTTAAAAGTACTCATGTGCCCTTGAGTCTACTGACTGTTAAGGAAAACTGGGCTTCTCATTCATTGCTCTGAAATGAAGTGCCTGAAATGGGACAGTGTGACTCTTGTGACTGTATGTCTCAAAGTATAAAATGTTGGAGGACGCAGCAGTGGAGTATTTAGTGTTCCTAGTGAGCAGTTGGATTTATTCAATCAAATTATTGTATAAAATATGAACAACCAGTCTCAGCCTTTATTGAAAATCTAGCCTGAGGCATTCCTATGACCAGCACATTCAGCAATGCTGAATTGACCTTCTTAGAGTACACTTTGACAGCCAGAGAATTATGTTCAAACAATTGCATTCATGCCTGTCATGGAGTCGGTGACTCTTAAAAATTATCTGTAGATCAAATTTCTTATTTATTGTAATTTGTAGTAATTTCGACATTGGTAGATTCCTATTTCTTCCTGTAGCAATTTTTAATATGTTAAACAGAGTTTTCTGTTCTAGTAATAGCTGCTTTATAATGTACTGTAAACCAGAATGCGGAAGTTGCATCTTTTTCCCCCAAAGAACGTTGCAAGAAAGCAAATGAAGCAGATAAATAGATACAAATACAGTAGCTCAAGAAAGAATGGAGAAGGCAATGTGAAGATTGGTTGCTGTACAAGCATGGGCACTTTCTGTTTTTAGTGTATACCCCTGGCACAGACTAATGGAAAGCTTTCAAGATATTTTCAGGAAATGTCTGCTTTCATCTTACTTATCTGAGCTGTCTGGTTCCAGTGAACTGTGGTCAGCTTCATCTACAAAAGCCCATGCAAGAGGTTCCCCCGCTAAAAGCTTTGAAGCATTTCAAAATGTTCTGGGATTAGTTTATAAGCATTCGGCTGCAGTATTTAAACAAACTCAAAATGACCATGATCACTAAACAAAAGCCATCATTATATGAGTGCAGCCACTTTAGATAAATGTGTCATGTGGAGATGTACTCTAGAGGTTTACTCTCTTGGAGATAACAGTTCAGGAACTGGAGAATCTTGGGTTCAAGTATATGTTTTTACTTCTTTGCACACGAGAGCACATCTATTGCTCAAGGCTAACATTTCTAAATTATTTTAAGAGGAATTCAGATTTTTGTGATATCACTACTGTGTTCTTATCTGAAAGTGTCTGAATGTTTGAAATGTACAAATCTAATGTACAAATACATATAGGATGTGAATCAGACTTGTATGTGGTTTCTGGAGGAAAAAGAGTCACTCTGCAAGTCAGCTGGATGATCTTTTATTTAGCACATTTGATGATGGAAGTTTGGTTCCAGGTTTCAGCTGAGAAAAATCATTTATTATTATTAAGCTAGAAATAGAATTATTTACCATTTCGAAACAGAGCTTGCAGGACCAAGAATCCAAAAAGTCTTTTTATAAAAACATTTGAATGCAGTTATAGTGTTGTCTCTATCTGCAGAGTTATATTATTGTGTAAAATAAAGGCAAGTTTGTCTTAACATGTTAAAAAATTTAAAAAATACCTTCTTCCCTTTTTCTCTCTTAATTTTAGGATGTCATTTGGTAAGTGTGAGCTCAAATAGGTTTTCTGTTAAACAATTCTTAATTCTGCTAAGCAGTTCTATTAAGCTTACTTACTCATCAGCACTTTCTAAGCAAACTCAAAGCTGCTCATTTGGCAGATTGTGGACATGATCAGTATTATCTTAGTTCTTCCTAGCATGTTCCAGTAATATTTAGGAAACATACATGGAACAGTACTGTAAGGGATTTCAGGGTTGTTAATTGGATATTAATCAGTGCCAACTTTAAAATAATTTAATATCTTCATCATTCATAAGGGAGAAAACAGATGGAGAAATCTTAACAGTTTCCAAGGAGATGTTTCTCCTGACACAAAAGAGCCCCACTGTTGTGTAGTGCTGTTGTGCAGAAGTGACCCTGGATTTCATTGCAGCCCATACAGCTGCAGTTGTTTTTCCGTTCTGGTAGCCTTCTGAATGGGAGATTTGGATGTGCTGTGTGACTTTGGTGTTTGCCCAGCACAAACTCTCTGAGGTGAGTCCAGGATAATTAGTTCCTCTTAACAGTGCTGGTCCTTGGCTTCATCAGCAGGAGGGGAGCTGTAGCACACACTGTCTCCTGGACTTCTGCTACACAGAGTTAGGAGGGTTGGCTCAGAAACCTGCTGTCTCTGCACCTGCCAGTTTTGTTGCCCAGTGCAAGGGAAGAGCAAGGCCATGGCTTTCTGCCAAGTGTCTTGGAAATCCCTCCAAGAGATAGAAATCTCCCTGTTCCAGCAGCTGTATGTGTGGGCATTCAGACTGACATCTGCAACCGTGCAGAGCTGGTGTGCAAAGTGCATCACCACCTATAAATTGTCCTTCGTGGTGGTGTTCTAACAGTGTTCATCTCTACATTGTTAGAATGTAGAGATGTGGAACATCATTTTGGATCTTCTGTTTTAGTCACCGTTGGCAAGATTACATTCCAAATATACTTGTGAATTAAGAATATGATAGTAGGGAAAGTACTTTGCCACTTCGTTTTTGCCTTTCATGTGCATAAGTGAGATTTTTGTTGCCACTTGTGTTCCAAGCCTCTGAAAGGTAGCATGCTAGATTTGGATGTCTGCTTCATCATCTTGACTCATTGGGGAGCTGACTTGGTCAGTGGGAGTTCATGTCCTATTGAACTTTATGCTACAACTGTGATAAAGCAGATGGGAAAAAAGCCCAGAGAGAGTACTGTTTTAAAGTGATATTTCTTTAAAAGGTTTATGTTTGGAAGAATTCTGTTGTGTCATATTTTTCCTCCTTCTGTAATGGGTGCATACAGCTTAGTCCATTGGAAGTCATGTCATTGTGCAGAATAAGTAGTACAGTAATAGTAATATAGACAGCTGTGAACTAATGCTGCCAGTGAGCCATCAGTAACTCAGACTGTTAACAGCTTCCCTAAATTTAGCTTTAAACTGAATGTATTTTAACTTCATCCACTGAGCAAACTGAACTGTTCATTTTGCAACTGAATCCTGAAGCTGTAGCCCTATGAAAATATACGTACTTATTAATAATTAATCTTAATACATTCAAGGTAAACATTTTTTTTAATCATGAAACATTACCCATCTGTTAAAAGAAAAACATGACTTTGACACACGTTTGCATCTTTTATATTCAGAGTTTTAATTTTATCTTAGTTAACTTTGTAAAGAACAGCCTGCATTAGTGGGGATATGACATATAAGCAGTGGTTTTGGCGTACAGGAAACTTCATCGTAAGACACAAATCAGTGTTAATTTGGCTTGTTTCTGAACCAAAAAAAAAGTAGAGGTGGACATCACTGGAAAGGCTACTACAGCTTCCTGGCATGTGATCCTCAGGTATTTTGTACCAGCAGAATTTTTAGCATGGATTCTGGATTCATTTGTTTGGTTCCATGCAGATAGTCATAGTGGTACCTCTCATAGGCTGAAAGGTGTGTCCTCTTCTTCTTTAGCACTGAAATAAATTGTCCCTGAGGTAGAAGTATTGTATTCCTTAACTCTATAAGAGAAAAACCACTATAAGAGAAAAACTTTGATTGTAAAAAATCCCTGTGAAAGAGCAGTATTATTTGAAGAGATAATGATTTCTCTCTTATGCTGCTTGATGTAGATTATGGAATGTAAAACCTTGTAACACTAAACAGTAAGACAGGCTGTCTAGAAAGGCATTATTTCATTCCAGAGATTCTAGTTTCCTTTGTTATATTGCTGTTGAACATAGCAGACAATATTTTTGCCTGACTTACATTAAGTGTGTAATGGTTTTAAGGAGGAAGAATCCTAAAAGTGATTAAAAACCAAGAAGACCTTAAAAACCTTTATGAATGAATTATGTCTTAGGAAACAGAAATAGTTGAATAATTGAGCTTTTGTAATTTGCTTGGATCAACAGTGGTCCACAACCTACCCGAAGACCCACATATTGAAGGTCTGTGTCAGTTGGGGGAAATAGAGACGTGCATTTTATTTACTTTCATATCAAGAATGTTATATTGGAGAACACTGCTGGTCCTATAATATTCTACAGTGACCAGAAATAAACTAAAAATTACTCAGAGGCATGAAAATTTGAAGGGGAGAGGAGATTAACTCAGAGAGGAGGCAAATTATTTTTATATGATAATTGATAGTGGGCAGTACACTGATGAACTGGAGACCTGGTTTTGTGTCCTAATATTGTAAGAATCAAATGCAAAGGCAGTTCATACTACTTCTCATATTTCTCACGTTTAACTGGCTGGTAGCAAACACAGCTAACCAGTATGTGGGAGTTTAGTCCAGAAACTGCAAAGTGTATATGGATAATTACAGACTGTTAAGTGCAAAACCAGCATCAGTGCAAAAGCTGTACAGATGCTTGGTTGTTTAGAGGCTTGAGATCTCAGTATGTTTCATTCCATTTTGTGTACCACACTTACAGCCTACATTCCACAGAAGTGCATATATCACTCTCTGTCTTCCACCTTCTGTCCATCTGAACATCTTAACACACTGAATAGATTTCATTCATCATAAAACTCAGTATTTCTGAGATGAGGTATTTGGGTTTTTAAAAAGTTAACGGATAGTTGAGGTTCCTCTGGCTCTTCATATTTGTTCCCAACCTCATCACATATTCTGCTGCTTTTAGGCATATGTTTAGGTCAGTGTACTTTCACAAGTCAGTGTTACTAGTACTCGTCTGCTGTAGATATGGGAAGATTGAGATTAAGCGTAGAAAAGTGATTTAATAGGAATCATCAAGTCAGGAATAGATTTGGAAATAAAACAATTAAACAGGAAAAGACTTTGGGGTTTTCTGGTTTTGGTTTGTTTGGTTTTTTTAAACCTACTGTGTGCTGACGTGTCTGGGAAAAGATGCTTAAGAATCTGTAACTTCTGGGGATTTCTAAGAATCTCATGTTGAGAGGTCCAAAACCACGCTGGCATTTGTTTTCAAAACTGGGAAAGGCAAGTAGAGAAGTATTGAGGTCATTATGTTTAACTTGTGAATAAAAAATGATTTGGACACAGTGGAAGCAAGTCTATTCCTAGCATGTCTCTTTACTCAGCTGCATTGTTCCAGGTGTTTGATCTGTATCCTGGACTGTAATCAAGTTACAATGTTAGAAACTTGTGAAACCAAACTATGATCAATTTTACGATCATTGTTTCCCTAGTAACTGAGAACAGGTGAGTACATTGTATAAAGTCAAGTACTGACATTGTTTATCTAAGCATATTGCATTGTAGCTGCTTTAACTGTAGGTCACTATATTTTATTTTGTCTTTTTTGAATTTATTTTTTTTACATATCACTGAGATAATGAATTGATAGGAATAGAATACCCATATGTGGAAGCAAAAAAGTTGAGCAGTTGCAAAAGTGAAAGTATATTAAACAATGTTTAATTCATACAATGTACCATGTTTGAATATAAAAGCATCTTTTAGATATTAAATTGTCCCTCTTTATGTGCACAATAATTTATAAAACCGTGTGTGTTTTACAAAGTACTTAAAAGGTTCAGGCTCTGAGAAGCTTGCATTTTAGCATTCTTTAATCGGAGACTTATACCTGTCCTTAATTTCATGTAACTAAATACTTCAGTGGCATATATTCCAGTATTTGAGAAGTGTCACAGGAAAACTTTGTGGAACATAAAAAAAGGAAAAGAAGACTGAGAAGGCTGAAAGGATCAATTTTAAAATTAATTTTAAAGATACTAAATTTAAAATTTTGTCTAAGTTAAAGAAGAGGGGGAAATGGGAACAAATGATAGGACTGAGAAGTACCTTTGATCTGTCAGCTGGTTAGCAGGAAACAGACTTCAAATAAATGGAGCTCTTTAAACAAAGCCTGTCCTTGAAATGTGTACCTAAGAAACTTAGATTTGTTAGAGAGAAACAGCTGATAGTGATTTCTTCTGGGTTGAAATTCTGAACTCTTTTTTGCCTTGGCATTATGATGACAAGTAAGCTGAACTGAAACTTCTTGGAACGAATCTCTTTATGAATGCAAGTGCTTTAAATCAGATGCAGTATTATAAATGTTCTAATCCTTTGTGTCTGTGAAATAATGTTGTAGTCATAATTTGGAATATGGTAATATAGATGTGGGTACCTACTCTGTTTTTTAGAAAATTATCCTGCAGTCATATCTGTTAATACAAAATGGTGGAACAGAGTCTGATCCAGCTAAACTTTGTAGAAGAGAATTCTGGATAAGAAACCATAGATGTCTTGGAGCTGATTTTGGTGCTTCCTTAGTCCTCTCAAGGTCTTTCTAATCCACTGTTAAAGAAACCTGAAAATGCTATTTGGCATATAATTACCCAAGTAATTGTTTTTTGCTCGACCTATATGATATTTCCGTTGATGGCAGTCCTGGTAGTCATTTAAAAATAAGTAAGTCTTTGAAAATAGAGTTCTTAAATATCACTCCATCAGGAGGCAAATAGAGGCATTACATATTATTACTAGGACTTTAAAGGAGTCACAGGTTGTGGAATTTTTGTCACTGGCATGACAGCAAAATATTTCCAGAGTGTTAGCTGTCATCTTTCTCATTAGACAGGCTAAGCCTGGGTTAAAAACAGTGATCCCTGACTAATTAAGGCAACTGTTTAGTGTTACAGGTTCAGCATAATGCTGGCAAATGCTTGTAGGGAACGTGACGTCATTTTCCACCTGCTGAATGTTCTGAAATGTGTAGTTCCTTTCCTGGACAAGTGCCAAGGGAACTGACTTTGTTCTGTGTGTGCATATATAAGGTCACGACACTTGCTTGGAAAGAACATTATAGGAGTGATACTGTGTGGGGAAAAAAAAACAGTTGATGCTTGCAATTGCAGAGACTAAAACAGTGTACAAAGCAATTGAGTTCTAAATTTTCTCTCAGCTGAATAGAAATTGTTGCTATTGTTTGTGCTACTGGTTACGCACAGGGAGCTGAAATATGGGAGTAGTGAGAAATGCCATTTGCTAGTTAATTTCTGAGAAGAATTGTATTATATAATTAATTATGTTGTGCTAAAATAGTATGAGTTACATTAACTGAAAGTTTCAGGTGTTTATCTAATTTTTGAGACATTTTAAATTTTTTTTGTCGTTATTTATATAGAGAGTGTACCTTTGAAGGCATGTTGCCTTCAAGTATACAACGTACAGATCTGACACAAATAGCACTAAATGGCTGTACTGAATGTCACACCATGTATGTGTCACTGTGGTTTCCTTAAACACATTACTGATTTTAAGACTTGAGTGTTCATTTGCATCAGACTTTTACTTTGCCTGTAAAATTAATTACTGTCCTAATGATGAAAATAGAAATTTCTTTTATATATGGGAAAGTTTTTAATTAGTCCTGCATTGAAAGTCAAGGGTCATTTATCTTATGGAAGTTAATATTTTGAGGACAAGTTAATTGATTTTTTTTTTTCCTTTTCTGTATTTTGTTGTATCGATGCAACATTATTATAAATTTTTTTCATTGCAGGACCTTTGTAGTTACACAGCTGGCTATTACAAATAACAGCTGGCAGCTGATGGAGTAGTCCGTAACTTTCAAGGGAGAGGAAGAAAGTGGCATAAACAATATATTCTACTACTCATGCAAATAGCTTGTTTGTTAGGTTAAAAAATTGCAAAGATCCAGAACATTTGCATTTTATTAAATCCATTTTAAAGGAACAGTTTCTGTACCTGATAAGGCAGCCATAAGCCTGTTGCCTCAACTCTTCTCTCCTGCACAGTACAGTTAAAACATTGAAGTGCCTTCAAAAAACGTCCTTATGCAGTTTAATGGAAAAACAATAACTGGACTCTCCTATGAAGGGAAAGACATAAAACAAGCTCTCATGGGGTATGTTAGGGTAGAACTTGCACACTATTTTGCAAATGTCCACGCAGCCTCCAAAGCCCCCGTGAACATGATGTGACTGGAGGGAACTGCTGCACAGCCTGGCCCCAAGGGCCGGGCCCCGAGCCCCGTCCCAGAGAGCTGTGGGGTGTGGGCTGGTGCGGCTTCACCTTCAGTCTCAGACTGTTCTCTGAACTGCGAGCTGCCTGTTTGGATACACGGAACTCACTGGGGCAGGGGGGAAGGGAAAGAAAAGCAAGTTATTGTCTCTTTTTTAGTTGTTAGCAAGCACTCCTATCAAGTAGTTAGATAAACCCTTGTTACTGCAGGAATGCTTTCCTTTTACTGTTAGTTGTATCCATCTGGCTACACCACAAGTAAAGTTTTGGTGGCCACATTTGGCCCCCACAAGTTGACTTGTGTCTGGACACCAACTATATGAAAAATGTGTGTGGAAAGTGAAATTTAAATGAAGAAAATATATATTTTGTGTAAGTATATGCATAAACATGTATGAAAGATCATTTTTATTGAGCGGACTTGTAGAAGCTGCATAGGAAAAAAATGAAGATGGTGGAAACAATTAACAAAGTTAACTTTTGAATGAATCTTAATTTTTGCCATATACTTGGGTTATGTAGGAATTCCAGTCGTTGATTTTGAATCAATGTTTTTAGCATTGATTTGAGTGTAGTGGACAAAAATTTTGAACTATGAATAATTTAGTTTCTGTTGCCATCGGAGAATTAAAGTGCCTGTGCTGGATTCTGTGGACAAGTCAGTACACAATAATGAAAGGAAGTTAAATAATAAATAAAACATAAGTTGTACTTCAGTTACAAAATTCTTGTCTTTATGATGAGAATAGGATCTTCAGGCTATATTTAAAACTAGACCAGAATAGGCTTTTTTATCTCAATAGAAAATTTGGTTTTTTCTGCCAGTTGTTACCATTCAACACCATGGACTTCAGAGTGTTTTATCTTTTATTAAGAGAATATAATACAGGAATAAATTGGGGGAGATTAAAGAAAATTGCCCCTGAATACTCATGATTTCCTCTTTGACCCATTGGATATGGTAACAAAAGGCCCCAGATTAGAAGGTGCTTAAATTTCAGAGTTGCAAATGACACTGATCATAATTACTTTTTTTCAGTCCTAGTATAGTTTAATTTAAAAAGCTTAATTCCTAAGATATATTTAAATACTTTTGCATCTTGTTTGTAAGTTAGATGCTTCCAGTTCAAGCTTGTCTGTCAAATATTAATGTGTTCTAATGGAAAATGTTCACTCTAGAGACAGTCTTTTACTTTTAACGGTTTGGGGTTTTTTAATGTTGAGATTTTTCAATGATGCTCAAACTAAAGTTATTAGAAACAAGTGGGGTTTTTTTCACTGAAACTGGGAACATAACTGCTGAGTTGAGGCTGTCATATTTTCTAATTTCTGAGCATGTGTTAAAACAGTGTCAATTGTAACCACTTAATTATAACAAAGTTTATAATTTTTTTAAGCTCCCTGGTGTTGCATCTTTAACTTACAGCTACACTCACATGCTTCAGATCAGCCTTCTGTCTGAGAGTAACTCTGGCCTTAGGGATGCATCATGCTTTAAGGTCTGTGGAAATCCTGCTGTGATTTAAGATACGTTACTAACAAAATTGCTGTCTCTAGACAAACCTACTGTATCCAGTGAGATACTGGAAGTGAGAGACTCTACCTCTAAGCAGGCAGTCAATGTATTGTGAAGAACATTCAAAATTACAGTGATGCTTTGACTTACTCTGTCAAAATGTCTGAGTGCCTTTGGGCAGGGATTCATGAGATGGATAAACACAGCAAGTGGTTGGTACATGGCAGCACTACAGTTGTATGTACAGGCAGATGGTCTACGAGCCACAGTGCACATCTCTTTCAATGAGTTTTATTGCTGATGTGTAACATGTGTTGTATTGACTCTGTCTGGCCATTTGTCTTAAACAAAACAATTGCTTTATACCTTGTAGAAGCAATTGGAGACAATTTCCTTAGTGATTTCAACTCAAAATACAGAGCTGGGAAGAAGAGTATGTTAATGGTAAATATGAAAAGCAGTTGATTATAAAAAAATATGTAGAGGGAGAAAGCTGGAAGTCTTGTGGGTTGATGGCCTTTTAACTTAGTCCTTCTAAGTATCAATTAATTATTCACAAAGATGGGCTGTCCTACATTCATGACTTTGTTTTTTCAAATCTGGAATTGACTCATAATAGCCAAGCAAGTGTGAGTTTTGAATAGAAATTTGACAGATTTCCAAATTAATTTCCATTATCTGTGACCCACATGATGGTGCTATTCCCTGCTTTTGAATTACAGACTTAGACTTCAATAAGCTGCTCTTCTTTCAGAGCCATTTGATCACACACACACAAAAAGCGTGGTATTGCTAGTCAGTCCTTACCAGATCCCAGAAACACACTTTGATGTAGAGTTTCCATTAAAATGTTTTTCATTTGTGTCTGAGTATTGGCAGACTTGTAGTATAACAAGTTTTTCTATTCAGACAGGGTTCTGTTTAATGCTTTATTGTAGTAGCTGTCAGGTAATGATCTCTAGTACTTCACAGAGTGTCTCCTGCACAGTTGGGTTTTGTCATGTGTTACTCCTGGCTCAGTCCTTGTCAGCAATGTGACGTGACTTTGTCATAGCCATGAAGCAAAAGTGCTTTAGAGTCATGCTAATGGCACATTGCTGGAATGGCTGATTGATCTCTCAGAATCTTCAATAGCTGTGGTGAATCACCTGAAATGATGGTGGAGGCTTGTAAGTACTTTTTGTTAAGTGTACATCGTACATGTTACCAGATCTTCAGCTGAAATGCTTGCACAGAGTGAGAGGAATAGATTGCTCATAGCCATAGTCGGATTTGTAACTGTCAAAACAGAGCAAAAATGCATTGGTCTTCCTTTCAGGTGGGGACCTGTTGCAAGAATCTATTGATTGCACCTCGATCAGAGGCTTGTTGGCACCCTTGTAGCACATATGAAGTAATCTGTGCCTCTGTGTGTGTTTTTGTTGGAGAAGGGGAAAAAATTGCTGCCTGTATTTGCTGCCATATCCTCCTTCATTTCCATGTTCTGAAACAAGTGTTCAGGAGACTTTGTGATCCTTCATTAGTTCAACTCCATCATTCTAATAGAAGAGTAGTTACCAGTCATCCTGGTTATGATGATCTTAAAAATATACTTGTCAAATGTTTTTGTAAGGCAAGTAATTCACAGAAAGCTTGGGTCTTGAGTTGAAGCACTGAAACTATGTAAACATTTTGTGGTAGCCAGATGTCATTTAATAGCTTGATGATAATTGCTTGGTCTTCACATGAATTTCGCTTTTGTGGTTTTTTTCTTGAACATATAACATATGTGGAATAGCCAGCAAATACAAATTTTATCAATCAGATATAGTTTGACATTTTTAACACTTTTTAATCTTTACAAATACCTGTTTACCATATGGTGTAAGTGGGTGTGCAGGAAACGACACTTTCATCAACTCTGATATACTACTTTTCCATGAGCTGAGCATGAACATTTCCTTTTAACGGGTGTGCTGAAGGCGAGCCTTTGAAGAATGGGTGTATGATTTTGGACTGTAACATTTATATTTGTGTAATTCTGTAGGTGGTTATTTTAAAATCACTTCATCTTTTAGCTTTTCTTATTTTTATTTTACTTTATTCACAAAAGTCTGTTCCAGATGAATGTTGCAATATGTGAAAGAAGTAACAGAAAAGCAAAATTCATATTTTTCTTTTCATTGTTGCAGAAGCCAGTTGTTGTTTTTATTGTGGTCCAGAGTATCCCGTTTCCTGTTTATATTCTGTCTTTTGAAGATGCTGCAGTGTTTCAAGGGAATTCTATGATCTTTGAACTGAAATCCTGTGTATCATTAAATTGAATTAGTCATGATAGTTTCTTCAGACATAGGGTCATAGTAGCTTTCAGTGACTTGAAGATACTGATCCCAAATGCTGTTCTGGCTTGTTTGCATACAATTAAGGTTTAATTCAGTTAAACAGCCCCTCAATGCTCTGTTGTGCAGTATCTCAAATATACATTGGACCAGTGTTACTTAGAACATGTGACTTACCTCTTGATGCAAATAAGCAACTTGTGCTTGCTCCTCTTGCAGACAAAAGCTTCTGCTCCAACATCCACTTAAAAGTAGAAAAGTACTCAACAATAACTGCTTTTCAAATTACAAGTTAGACCAAAAGGACACAGTTTTCCAAGAGTGAAGTGTTTGCACATATATTCATAAATGTTTAACACATTGTCCCATCAAGACGCAACTTTTAACTAATTGCTAGAAACTTGTACGTGCCTCTCTGAAGTTACTTGTTGATTTAGTCTCTTGCTTATCAGATAATTAGTGACTTAATTAGTTTTTAAACAAAGCTCAAGTAAGGAAAAAAATTGATCCACAGCTAAAATGTCTTTTCTTTTTTTAACTTCCCTTTCTCAATATTTAATGCCTGGTAATTTCCCTAACAATATTAATACCTTTTTCTTTCTTTCTTGGTGTGAGCTATAGTAGCTATTCCTTAAACAGAGTGTCTTAAACAGAGTTTAACATTTAGGATATGTTTGTAATTCATGAAACTATGTAATACTACAAACTGCAGTACAAAAAAAATTGTGTGAGCTTCATTGTATAAAGATTTTAGTTTTAGAGTATTACTTAAAGCTGCACAAGTTTTCTCCTCTTTTTGAAAAATAATGTCCTTGTTAACATCCTCTTAAACCCATGGCAGGAGTAAGAAAATTCAGATAAAAATGCATGTAAATCTACATCATTGCCAAGAGAGTGGTTGACAATGCTGCAACTGCCTGGCACCAGCACTCAGGAAGTCATGACTGTTTCTGCCACCAGTCTTTTTTCATATACAGTCTACTTAATTCTAAGAAGGATGAATTGAAGACTAGCAATAATGCATCTCTGGGTGTTTCTCTCACTATCCTTGTCTCCAAACACTCTGAAATGGTTACTCTGATCCTCTATCAGCACTTCCTCTGCTCCCCCGCTGACAAAGCGTCATAATGCAAAAACCAACCTCCAGCCTGTGAGGAGGGGCTCTGTTCTGCCAGCTCTGTTCTAACTGCCCAACCTCTTAATTAAACTGCTTTAAGGTACAGAGTGTCAAAACTAAGAAATCAGGTTGCTCTGATTACTCACTCAAATTGTTCCTTGGTCTGAGAATTTAATTGATGTCTCGTGCCTGTGTGCATCAAGTAAAATAAGTAATAATCCAAAATGCCTCTACGGGAGGCTTCTCTGTGTTTGGAGAAATCTTGGCACAAAGCAAAATGGGTTTGCTACTCTTAAGTTGTGGTTTATGGCACACAGAGCAGGGGAAAATTGGCTGAGGAAGTCACCTTCTTGAAAGTCTTTATGAACTTTGACAGTGTGTGACTATAAATATTATTCTTGGTTCTTTTAAACAGAATTTTATGGTTCTTTTATATTTTAGTCATGCAAAGAAGTATACAGCTTTTACTGTATGATTGTTTAGGAGATTTTTGGTAACGAAGAAAATAATGACCGAGATCTTTCCTTTTTTATGTATAATTGTATAATGTTTTGCACTTTGTTCATTCTGAATTTTGTTTATCTACATTAAATAACAGCAGTATACACCAGTTAGAGACATACAAACTACTCACTCATTTTTTTCCAATTAGGGGTTTTTTTTCACTACATCTTAATTAAAAATCATATTTTGGTGTGGATCACATTTTATATAACACATACAGTCCATTATATTTTGTAATGAATCAAGTGTGACAGTATGCACTGCCTTTCTTCAATACCGTTGTTTGAACACACAAGCTTTGCTTGTTTTTTTACGTCAGACACTGAAAAATTGCTTTTCTGTATGAAATATGTTTGGTTTTTTTCCAGATTGTCACAAACTACTCCACTTTTCAAGAATACTCAAACAAGCCCAATGTACACACAGTTCCTGACCACGTTGCTGGAAGAACTGCATTTCAAAAATGAAGATTTGGAAAGTTTAACAAGAATATTTAGAATGGACTGACGACTTGAATGGTCAGTCAATTTTAAGCTACTTTGTGTGTCATAAAACCAAGGCAGTTAACACTGGTTTTTATTTTCAGCATTTTGTAAGTATGCACAGTAACTACAGATTGTATCAGCCAGAGTAGAAAATGTGTGAAGCACATTTTAAAGTAAAGAAATATATATAGTATGGAAATGAGTGTCATCATTTTGTCACTTACAGTAAATGCCAGCTGCTTACTTATCACATTAATCTTTTGATAATATGTAGTGGTTTACTGCAATTTTGAGAGGAATTTTTACTACCCCAATTTTTAAAAAAAAAATAAATTCTGTGTGGCTACAACAGCCAAGGCTCAGCAGGGTTTTTTTAATTATTACAATTAAATTGTTTTGTTCAGTCTTTGTGATATAAAATGGAGTCGAGAGATATGTATTTTTTTCTTAACGTTGAGACCACATTGCATTCTGGGAAGGCCAAAAAATTTAGAGCAAATACCTTATTTATTTTGATCATATTAAATTGATTCAATGAAAACAGAGTTATAATATTAATTAGTGTATTAACATTACTGATCTCAATCCTTTGTTCCCCACAGAATAACATGATCATCTTAACATCTCCTACCACCTGAAATAGTTGCACAGAGAATAAAAGAATACCTTCAATTGTTGGAACTTTTTTAAAATGAAAAATATAGTTTAGTATGAATTGTACTATCTGCACTTCTGCTTTTTCATTTCCTTGCTATGGGTAAGAATTTTGAAGTCTTGTGGGAAAGCTGCCTATAACAGCAGTTGTTCAAGGTATGCACGAAGACAAGTTACCATGTGGATCATCTGCAAACTGTGTGTTTAAAAGCAGTAGAAAGGAATTTGTTTTTTTCTTAGTTTGGAAACTTTCAGTTTGTCTACAGGAATTAGGGAAAGAGGGGGAGGGGAAGAATATTAGCCTGGAGTGTTAAGAACAGTGCTGCTGACATTTTTCCGGTTGCCCCAATGCATGGAGCAGTAACTGTAAGAATGACTGTGACAGTACACAAAGATGTCTGAGTTATAGCCTGTTTCTCTTGCTGCTTCTGACAAAAGGAGTGGTCTTTGAACTTATGTAAAAGTTATTTTTAAACAGACTCTGTTAATAATTTGGACTTTAACATATATTTTAATAACTAAAATTTTTGGCTTTCAGTAGTCATTTAATTTCAAAGAGACATGTTGTTTAGACTGAGTGTCTTTGGGCTTGCTTCTGGCACTAACTGATTATAAATTGCAATTTAAAACTAATCCACTAGTGATTCTTAATGATTCCATAATATGGTTTACTGCATCGTTCTCAGTTCATAGGACACTGTCCTCTGAGAGCCTTGAAGGTTGTAAGTGACAGTGCTTAGTCTGCAGCAAATGCCAGCACTAGGTAAGGCTGAAGCAAGACTTACCAGGGCTGCTGCGCAGCGACTCCATTTGAAAAAACAAAGTTTATTCCTTTGTTTTGTTTCTGTAATTGGACATCATAAGGGAACTCTCCACTTAATTAGTTTATTGATGTGTTGTTCCTTCATACGTTCAGAATAAACGCAAAGGCGGCCATGCAGCTTTTCCCTGGAAGCTTCATTGTGCAGTACACTTTATTTAGGAGATGCTTGACTTTTCCTAACTTACCTTGTAATGGGAAGTTATGTTCAGTATACATTGTAAAAGCAACAATTTAGAATGTGCATAACCTTTAATGCAGAGTTACAGCTACACATTTTTCTAAGTATGCAACAGGAAAAAATTGCCCATTGCAATCAGAGCATGTCTGATATAAAATTCGTAAGAGTTACTGGATAGAAGGTACATCAGCTTTGGGCCGTGATGGAAAAAGTTTACTTGATACATATGGAAAGAAGGGTCAAAACCTCACCAAAAGATAAACTTCTGTAGAAGACTGAGTAATAGGTATGATACTCTTAGCAGAACTTAAACCTTGATTTTTACATCTATTTGCTTCTGATTTTAGAAGTTAAATATATTTCTATTTTTAGCTAGAACTTCACTGTGGATGAGCAAGCCATTGTCCTGTTCCATGCACATTTACCTTGGGGCACAAAGATTACCTCACAACAGTTTTGTTATACTGACTGTACCTAGAAGGCATTACAAATATATCAGGAATATGACTGTGTTTTATTACGTTCGATGGCTCACACTTGGAAAGTTTTTACACTTCCTGTCAGTTTAGTGGTGTGATTTTTTTTATTTTTTTTTTTAGTTATTTTTAGGCTTGGTCTTCAGCACCTACTGTGTAGGAAATGTACGATCTTGTAATAAGAATGAATAGGTTGCAGGCTCAAAGACCTCTTTATCAGGGTTCAGTGTAGCTGCTTTTACTGTCTTTCTCAGCAGCTCAAAAAAGTAAGCTTTCAGAATTTTTGTCTCTCTCCTTCAGCTCCTGTGTGGTAAGCTCCCCCATTCTTTTCCTTGCCCTAAGAGAACAGAATAACCTTTATCCTTCCATGAGGCCAGAAAAAAGACTTCTGTAGAATGCTGGAAATGCCCTGAAGAAATATTCCTCACTTACCTTTAATGATTTTATCTCCCTTAGACGTGAGTAACACACATATAAATAAATGGAGACAGTATGCATATATATACCCATTACGAGGGAGAAAGGCTGTAGACTCATCTGAAAAGGATCTTTCATACTGTCAGCCTTAACGGTATGTAAAGATGACAACTGAAGTACCAAAAATTAAGTTAATTTATGTAATTTTCTTATTAGCATGTTTTGTAACAGCTTAACTGCATAGAAATGTTCAAATCCAGACATCATTTTTGGCTTAAAGCTAATTTCTGTCACAACTATCTGTCCTTTAAGAGATGTCACTCTTTCTTAATTCGGTTTTGGTGTCGCTCCCCCACTTCTCATTCTGCTTCTGTTTGCAGGCAGATTGTTGCCTTGTGGCCTTGTTGCTGTGCTTACTGTCTTTCCTTCTCTGTGAGCTGAGCGGATGAGGGCAGATGACACTCAGGTCAGTGGTGGTTTCAGCCTTATCTCATACACACTAAATTTTTGTGACTGACTTGTGAGCTGCTGAGACCGACTTGTGTAGGGACATTATGGATCTGGGCCTTAGGGCAGATGGGGCATAAGTAGGGCAAATAAAGTGTGATATTTCTTTAATAGGGGAAAACCAGACTTCTACAGTGATTTTTTTTTTCTGATGTATATAATGGATTAAGTAAAGAACAGAAGAACAGTTTAGTTTAAAGCTTGAAGCAGAGCCTGCTTCATGCTGTTGCAGCTTCTCTACATCAAAGGAGGAATGTGTGACACAAACCCTGCCCAGCACAGGTATGGATTTCTTACCAAGTTTTCTGTAGTAATGAAGTAATCTCAGAAAGAGAACAACCACGTATACTGAGAAAGTCACATTTTTTCAGTGTTATTCAAAGCAGTCTTTATGCTGGCCAAAGAGGCTGGCAAAAAGGCATGTGTCTATTTTCACACCAAAGTTCAGTTCACAGTCCTGTAAATACTCTCAGTATAAGCACTGCCCTCTGTAATACTAAACTTCCTAGTGCAGAACCCTTCACTACTGCTGTTTTGGTTCTTTGTGCCCATTGACCACGCTTGCTGATTTTTATTGGAGAGCAGAGGATTCAAAGTGGTCCATTTGATAGTCACCATTTCGGGAAAGTAGGAAAGTCGTAAGGTAACCTGTAAATTATCAGAGATTATGCTGCATCTGTCTAAAGTTGGCAAATGTTATGCTTATATATGGTAATACAAAATTCTACATTAAAACCAGAAGAGAGCTTGATTTATTTCATTGAAGACTATCAAAACAAAAATGTGCCTTAGTAAATCTAGAGCAGCATAACTGACAGGGCTGTGCTGCTGTCTAAACCCGGGACTGGAAAGTTAGATCTACCCTGTCTTTTAAAGAGTGATGCAGGGAGCGACAAGGAGCATGGTACATGTATGAGATACATCTGGGGCCTCAAAGGCTTTGTCCACACTACACATAGAAGAGTCACCTGTATTTTCACTCTTCAGTCTCAGTGAGTAGCTTAAAAGTGAGACATCTGTTGTGGTTTTAGGGAGAAATAACGGTTCTGTGAACCTTGATGTTCCATGTAATACCCTTCTTCCCCTAATTTGAGAGAACCTGGACTCTACAAAATGCAAGAGGGAATGAACAGCTCAGCTGGACATGAAGTCTGAACTGACCTTTTAACTGCTGGAGAAAAAAAAGGACTAACACATCAGAGAGAAGAAAAAGGAAGAGAGAAGGGGAAAGCAGTATTCACACCTTCTAAATTTAGGCATCCAACCTTAGGTACCTGCCTGTCTTAATTTACTTCAGAGAGAACCAATGCTCTTAAATTTAGGGTCTACAAGTCTTACCTTAGTGCAGGGTATGAAGTGGGTGGTGGTAATACCTCTGTCCCTTAGTCCCTAGTGGGGGAAAGAAAGCAGAAAAGTCAACTCAGAGTGTCGACCATAGTAGACTGGTTCTCCTTGGAATAATTTGTAATAGTTTATGAAACTTAGACCCTAAGTTTCTAAGCAATCTGATCCTATTGTTCACTTTGATGGCTACTATTTCTACTAGAATTTTTCTTAACCAGTAAGAGTTAAAACCAAAAGAATTAAATTGAGTGGCACTGTTTAGGGGAAAAAATAATGCCCATATGTTGAAATTACATCCAGGAGGTTACATTCAAGTTCTACAATTTGCCTCTAAGCTTTCCATACTTACTGTTTATTTTTGCAATTGCGTACGAACACACAGTGCTGTGGGTGGGGTTTAGATTGATCTGACTGGGGCAGCAGGTAATGCTGAACTGTCATTTCCAGTGAGCATTAAATATTGAAAACACAGAATCAGCTTCTCTTTTTGGCAAGTCCTAAGTTTCCATTAGCAGCAGATGGTATACAAGGCAGGGTTAGGCATCTACCTATAAAGACCTCTTGTTTCTCAACTGCACATCTCTACCACCTGACAGCCAGTCGTGCTGTGATTAGAGTCAGAGGAAGTGGGTGTGCCTTCCATTAGCAAAGGCAGAAAGTAATATTGCTGAACACTTTTCCTCTTGAGAGCTTTCTTTTTGTGACTATTCATCTTAGAAGCACTTCTCTGCACAGAGCGTGGAATGCTTTGGGAGATGCTTGAAAGATGCTGTGGAACATGAACTGTGGCATTTGTGGTGCTAAACAGGATTTGGTGAGGTGGGGGCAGGGAGGAGCTGGAAACCCATATCTTCAGGCAGCACTCATTTGAACACTGGTTTAAAAAAGCAAGTGAAAGCAGATCAGCCACTGAGGCAATGTAAGGACATGTGTGATTAAATGTTAGTCATTCCCCCTTAGTTGCTTGCAGCTGTAGACTAGAGCAAGGTGCAAGCTGGAGTTCTAAAAAAAATATACTGACTTTGCTACCAGAACTGAATGTGTAAAGTCCTAGACTTAGGAAGGCTAATCAATCAGAACAGTGCAGTGGCCCCTGTACACTGCAGATGTCCTCCTGTTTGTTGGCTTTACTGTGCTATCCTGCAGTTACCCCAAGACAAGAGCTCTAAGGAGGCCCTCTCCAAGAACAGGCTAGAGCTGACACAGAGGTGATCCCAAGGCAGTTTCCTCTTGCCACTCTGCAGAATCCCACCTTGGAAGGCCCCAGGATGATTTGGTAGCCTGTACTTTAAAGCAAAGTCTTCAGTACGTTTTTGCACGCTGTGATTACCTGTGGGAGCTGCTTGCAAAGATCAGAGCGCAGAGCCAGTGGGGCTACTGACTGCTACATCCTGCACCACTGCCAGCCAGATCAATGCCATCTCTGGCAATTTTGAGCCTCTTAAATTTCATGGTGTATGTAACTGCACTGAACACTTAGTGGGACAGCAGCAGCTTCCTGGGAGTCCTACAATTTGGTTAGAATTAGTCATCACTACAGAGAGTTTGAAGGACTTTGGATTCTGCTTTAATAAGCAGCAAACATTTAGATCAGGATTTACATCATAAATCTTGCTTTTTTGTTCTACTCAAACAGGAGTGTCTACAAATCAGGTTAATATAATTTAACAGTACAGTAGTTAAGTAACAAAAAGGATCATAATTGGTAGTATTATCTAAGAAGCCAGAACAACCCTGCTTACAGCTGTCAGCTAAGATCTGACTCATCTAAGGTATTTTATAGCAACCATATGTTAGGCACGTCTATCTCACCTATTATGCAAAAAAATGATAACGTTTCCTAATCAGGATTTGCCACTGAGCAGGATTTTCCATAAACATCTCAGTATTGCAAGTGCTATCCACAGTCAGGGGAAAACCTTTTGCAGACACTTCTGATTTGTTAATTTAATAAATAGAATAAATGCTTACAAATCTGTGGCTAGTACTGATTCAGCAAGGCTGGCTGTAGTTCGAGTTACAGGTGCGTTACTTTGGCAGTTGAAATGTTAAAATGTCACTTTAGCACAGAATTCCTGAAGGTGACTACTAGCTTTTTTGCACTTCTTATGCAAGAAGTGCAAACTCCTGGGTGTTTCAAATTGAAGACATGGTCTCAAAGCATGTGATACATGAGAAATACTTCACTGAGACCAATATTAAATTGGTATAGTATCTTTACCTGCATAGACAGAAGAGGGAGGGTGATTTCATATCAGTATACGAGAGCAAGATTAAAAAATGTTTGAAAATATTACAGTCTTTTGATAACAATGCAGGTGGTTAAACTAGAATAGTAATTGCACTTTAACAAAGGCATACACTGTTGCAAACCCCACTGGCTGTTGATTTTTGGGCAAGTTTTAGATCCAGTTCACTTTTACACAGAAACCTGCCTAAGCCTACACCCCTCTGCAGTCTGACTACTTCTTGCACAAAGATTGGTTATATGTCCATCAGCCTTAACTATTCCCAAGTGATCTTAAGGAATAATATGGGGGATGAAGCTGCTGTCCCAACACTTCCCTCTGTTCTCAAAAGGGCAGTAGTTTTACTGCTTAGAAACTCTGATTGACTTAAAAGCTTTTTTGAATACATTCTTCTTTTTCTGAACTGTGGGCTGTCACTAAATTAAAAAAAAAAAGCAAAGTAGGTATTTTTGCTGCTTAAGATCTTTGGCTTGTTATAAAATTTCACAACTAGAAATGTAGTTAAAGTGTTTCCTTATTAAGATAATTTTTCCAGAGAGTTTTCGAAAATAAGTAATTTTACATTAGCCCTCTACAGCTCTAGGTCAAAAACATGTCATCTCTGCTAACTAGTCATTTCTAAGATCCTCCCAAGCTCTGCTCTTTTGTTCACTGAACATCTGATGCTTCTTGTTATTCTTCTATAACCACAGATGTGCCCTCTTCAAAAAACTCACAATCTCACAACGCTAAACTGACAAGTTGAGTGTCAAACCACACACCCCAAGCAGCAGAAGAAAAACAGAATCCCGCTTGAAGGAAAACAAATCACACAAATTGTTTCCAAAGAATGAATCTGAAACATTTCAAACTGTGCCCAGGCATTGTTTCCTAAGAATGCAAATGCCATTTTTATGCTCACTTACTGTATAATCAGAGGCTGCTCTCAGAAGGAAGAGATAATTTTGAACAACTTTTTATTTCCTTGTTAGGGTGAGTTTTATCTCTTTGAACTGAACTGGAGCCTTGCTATGGGACCAGGATGGGTCTCCTTTTTGCCGAAAAGCAGCAGGGCCGTTGCTGTGCTGGCTGAGTTACACAGCAGGGTAGGTGAGGCCGCTTCCCCGGGAACGTGCAGTTTGTGTGCCACGGAGCCGCTGTGCACCGGAGCCCCGGGTGGTGCTGGCTGAGAGCAGCCGAGAGCTGGACGGGACTGAGCAGAGCTCCCTCTGCCTGAGCAGCCACCTCTCTGCTCTAGCGGGTCCCTGGTGACAGAAGGTTCTTTGGGCAGAGTGAAGAGATTTGTCGGGTCTCTGCAGCCAGGCTATAGCAGGACCCATAGCCCTTTCAGCTGTAGTGCCTCTCTGCAAGCCATCCCTCCTCCCACTGCAAGGGCTGATGTGGGAAAAGATTGCAATGCTGTAGTGCTAAGGTGCCAAATATGTATGATTTGGCTTGGCAATAATTCTATAACTTACCTGAAAGGCCTTATGATACTATCCTGCAAAGAATGACATGTAAAGGCAGTAGGAGGGGTCATTACCATGCTGAAAAAATACTCAAGACCAGCTAGCTGGTTTCCTAATTAAACTATCAAGCACAGTTCACACTTTATGCTGTCTCCTTCTCTCTATGGTTCAAAATTTGTCACAGCATTAAAAAACCCCAGTTAAAATATAAAAAGCATGGCTACAAATGTGTATCTAGCTGCCTTGAAGGCTCTCTGTCAATATGTAACTGTAAGATAGTGCTGTTGTTTAGGCTTCACTGAAAAACTTTTTTTTAATCTGATGATTCAAAGGTGAAACATTGACCTTCAGTTTTGGTACTTGACTGATGATCTTCTGTAAAGATCTGTGTAGGAGTAATGCTGAATTCTGGGTTACATCATTTATATATCAAGAATTTGAGTCAAAAGTTGGATTTCTCTTTTTCCTAGTTCATTTCTATCTGATGGCCTTGAATATAAGAGATGATGCCTGAAGCAAAGCTGATAAAGTCACCAGTGCAAAGAAGCAGGGGGTGGGAGGGACACAACAGCATAGATACATATCTTCACATCCTTATTTCCTTTACAAAGGGAGGAAGGAAGTTCCCTGCAGGTTAGCCAGAGAGTATCCGCTCTTACAGTCTAAGAGGTAGCAAAGTACAATTTCCAGGAGCTGCAGGCTTTCAAAAATATTGAATTCAGTATTTCACAGATAATACTCCATAAAGTGCTTTCTATACCTAGGGCTCCTGAAAAACTTCTACTAAAAATTCACAACTGAGTGTACAGCCAGAGTTACAGACACTCACCCCACCATTTCATATCTCTACTCCGTTTCTGTCCCATCTTCCAAATCCTTGTTCTTCCCATCCCTGTGCCCTTTCCACTCTACCCCTTCCCTAACTCCAACAGCTAGCACTCATCTTCCTACCTGCTCCCTGTGTGCCCTTATAAAGATCCCACCCAACAGTCAGCTTCCACAGCAGCAGAGACCCCTGGGCTTCCCACCCCTCCCGCTGGCTCCCTGAACCACAGGAAGGGTCAGCACTGCCCAGTGAGGGCCTTGAGTCTCCTATCCTCCTGTCCACATAGGGAGCTGCTGCAGGGAACCTGCTGCAGGGTTCATTTTTTCAGCACAGGATGGCAAACGGGCCATCTCTGCCCTTGCTCCTCAAAAGTGGCTCACACGTGTCCTTGGTTTGGTGCCCATGAACACAGGTGACCTCTCTACAGCTGGGATGGCACTGCCCCGGGGCCAAGTGGATTGTGCAGGCAAAAGTACTCATATAAGGATTCTTAAAACAGCATCTTTAGGTTATTATGAAGGTTGTCTCTAAAACAGATATGACTCACCCAACAGCTACAGCAGTGCTCCTGCGCAGAGATGAATAAGAATTTTTATGCAACTTCTTTAATCAGAAGAGGCCTGCTTGGTTGAAAATGAAACCTTTGCAGGAAAATGTTGGTTTTGATTAATTTCTCAACTTGAAAAAGTGTCCAAATTGTCAGTGTGTATCACTTCAGCATTTCTAAACACACAGAAAGGGGGAAAAAGAAAAAATTAAGAAAATTAAGTTTCAAGTCACTTTTCATTTTAAGATGGGTTAAATTTCATTATATGATCAACTGGAGTCCAGCCATTTTAACACACTTTACACCATGAGTTTTTTATTTGCAAAAATTTACATTTTCACTTGTCTTCCCAAATTGTTTGTTGTAGATTACACTATGTAAATACTCAAATGTATTTTTCCTTAGTAGAAGTACAGTATTTATTTTTAAAACTAATTTGAGGAGGAGCCATAACAGCTTTGTTCGGAATTTCCTGCTATGTTATAGTAGCCCTTGTATCTCTATAGACTGTTACCTATCAAAGCCATTACTTTTCATAATGCAACCTCAGGGAAGATTTTATTGCTGAAAAAAAAATATCCATTCCTACTTTTAACTAACTGTTGTAAGAAATTGTTTAGTTTCAGAACTTTGACCAGGATTACAAATTCACCACTGAAAATGGATCAAACTAATCAGTGGTTTCAGAGGATCATGCTTATTTTTATTTGCTGACTTTTTGACTGAGCTAATAGTCTTCTTATGGCATATTTACATTTATTGAGGTGAGCTCTTTACCTGTTGAGGACACCTTTAAGATGATTATCAATTAGCCATTTGATCATCAATTTCAAAGCATTTTCCAAAGATACTAAAGCCCTTCTCACAGAAAAAGAAAGTGAAAGGGGAGTGGCGTGACTCATCTGGGCACATGGACTATATCAGATGCAGAGCCAGAAATAAACTGAGCTTCTGGTACCCACACTCGTGGCCAGGGCACTAACATGGCTTTTACCAAAACTGATAGCAGGCATCCCACCATTTTGCAAAGGAACATCCCTTTCTGGTGGAACATGCATTTGCAATTCAAAATATATTTGCTTGGGTTTTGGCAATACATACTGTAATGCCTCCCTTACTCTTTTGCCTAATCCTACCCAGAGCAGGAAGAAAAATAAAAATGCATTGAGCATATTTTTCTGTATCGGTTGCTTTGGCTTGATGTTGCTGATACTGTAAACTTGGCTCCACTACAAGCAGAAATGTTACAGTTGAACTCAGTGAGATTTTCATAAGTAATCACGACCAGATTTGGGTCATATCTGTAGATGTACTCACTGCAACCTTTAGACTCAATTTTGAATGTGGTTAAGTGTGTTGAGGCCAAGCATTGTAAAATAAAGAGACTAAAAGCAGACCGTTTGCTCTGGCCTCAAGTGTGAATGCTGAGCTCTTTGAGGAATCTGAGCCACTTCATCTATCTTCTTGTCCCTTTATAACCGGCCTGCCCGTTGAAGAAGACAAGATGAGGCTACAGATGTAAGGGCAGCTGATGGTTGGGACAGAGCTACATGGGAGATGTTTGGAGAGCACAAGACAGGAGCACTGTGGGGATGGAGGTTTTGATATCCTCTAGCTCAGTGCTGCTCATTAAGGCCATCAACAGTAAACTCATGGGGTTAGGCCATGGGCTTTAAACTGCCCTTAGGGAGAAGATAATGTAGCCAGTCTGGTAAAATGGCTATATCAGAAAGAAAGCAGGATGGACTAGAGCAATTGATAATACTTTATAAGAGTCTGGCAAAACCAGAGTATGTTTCAAAGCAGCAATGAACTTCAGGTAAAAGATGAAAGAGGGTATGAGAGACAGTCCAAGGAAGCCTAAGCCAAGTGTTTAACTACTACTACAACAACCCAGTAGTTCTGGGTTACTTTGGGATGATTAAGGAAGAAAAAAGTGCTTGGGGTTTGGGCATGGGTGGGAGCTGTTGTTACAAACTAGTAAGATTGCAAATCTTGGCTGACTCTGAGCAAAGATTGTAAGTATTAGTTCATAGTTCTAGATGGGTTGGTTTGGGGTGGTTGTTGGAGAGGTATGTTTTTTTTTTTTAAATCCAGGCCATCCATGTAGAGGCACTTTTTATTCAGTGAATTGCATCAGCACAACAGTCAAGGTACATACAGTATGTGGCAGCTTTTGCTGACCTTGCCAGTTTAGAGCCCATGACTAGCACTTGTTCAGAGAGGGGTAAGGAAGTGCCAGCACCAGGTGCCATGTGGAAACTTAAGCAGCACCAGCTTAGGAGGAGAGAAAACACAGCAGAGGTTTAGGGAAGAGAAGAAGAATGAGAACAAAGGTTTGACACAGAAGGGAGCAGCAGATGAGCTCACAGGAGGAGAAAGGGGTGCAGGGAAGAAGCTGTGATGCTAAAAATCTGTGACAGTAGAATGGGCAGAGAACATTAGAGGATGTGGAGCCATAGGGTAATAAGGAGAGTGGGTCAGTGTTACAGGGTGATCTGAATTGCATAGTCACAAAATGTGTTTTAATACAACCAGATGCAATAGAACCACCTGGGAGAAAAGAAAGCAAGCTCCTGGGATGAGAATCTGCCTCTGAAAGCAATGATGGATATAGGGTGTGAAGTCAGCCTAGACAGCTAAATGCTCAGCACAAAAGTGTAATTATCTTTTTAGCATCTGCATCTGTGTATCAGTGTTTTGTTGCATGTATTCCTGTACAGATGTTTCTTTAAGTACAGTACTAATTATAAACAGAAGAACCACCACAAAATCTGCACAGGCGTCACAGACTTGTGAAACCATTGCAGACCCAAACCATGGTGCAGATGGTGAAATGGTCTTGTGTGGGAGTTAACTATTTCCACATTAACGTTATTCAATCACAGTGGCCCATTTTCACATAGCTTGCTGAACTTCAGAAGGTTTGCACAAAGGTTAAGGTTTGACATTTTGAGACGGAGTATCTTAGTCCTCTATCCTCTAGTGAGAACTACAATAAATAATCAATAATAGAAGAGAAACACACACTCTTACTGCATCCCTTTCCAGGGTGGAAGCACTGAAAACATGCTTTTTTGACACAAATGCCTATTCTGAGGTTTTCATTACCAGGATTTCCAGTAAAATAGCCATAGGCAAGAAAGCACTTAATCTGACTGTTACATTAGGCTTCCTGAAACCACATGTAAGTGGAATTGTGAGTGCAGGCGTAAGAAAATGTCCTTAAACTTCTGATGGACAAACAGAATTACATTTCTATCAATATGTAAGGTTGCGATGAAGTTCTACATAAAGGGTAGCATTTAGTGTTTTAGGGGTTTTTTTTGTAACCAGTGTGATTTCTGTTAGTTTATGCAAAGCACGCCTCTAAGAATGAAACAGATTGAGACAGGGCATAACGTCTTGTCACAGCAGCATAATTCATGACTGCATTCAGAAATCACTTCTCTCTTTAGATTTAGGTATTAGTTCAGAGATTACTTCTAGAAAGCAGTATTATCTCTTAATCACTCTGTTCTACAGATCTCTAATTATATGTTTAGCTAATTTATTACTGCTGCACATCTGTTATTTCTGCAGTACTGGATAGATACAGCACAACATTTTCAGTGTTACTGCCATCACAGAGCACTGTATCTGTAGGGGTTTGCCCTTCTTGATCAGAACCCACCCCTCTCACCCTGGTACTTGCTGTTTTGAGGCTGTGAGAGGAGGAGGAGAACCCTGGAAGCAGCCTGCCTGCTCTCACTTTTGTCTCCTGGATGCAATGACCAACTTAAGGGAATTTAGCTGCAGAGTCCTTGAAAGTCTCCAACAAACATGTATGAATTGTGGGTTCACAGCTTGCAGTAGGAGTTGCAGGTTGGACAGAGGTAAAACTCCAATACTAAAACAAAGATCTTTGCTACAGGCTTGATCTCAATGTCCTGGAGCAATTAAAAGAGCAGCAGAGGTACCAAACTGTTACCCACCACCAACATGGCAGGATTCAAAAGTTCTCTGGTCTGTGTGCCAGTCTCAAGTCAGAAGCTGAAGCCACCTGCACACTGATTCCCTGGTCACTGAGAGTCACTGCTTTGCTCTACAAACCCAGCAATGTCATCCAGACAGCACTCACAGGCATGCAGGTACAAACATGATGTAGAGGGAATTGGCAGGGTCATTAAGGAAAGTCCCTACGCCCTTGTGTCCCCAGGTATAGGTCCCATTTCCCTGTCACACACCTTCAGGTAAAGAAACAAAGTGCCCATTTCAGAACAGCAGCTTGAGAGGGATGAACTCTTTCAGGTGCTTTTCCCCCCTTGGGACAAAGCAGTTCTGCAGGTACCCTGCAAATAGGAGTGTGGAGAGAGGGGAAGACTTCCCACCCAACGTACCACGAGAGGGAACTGCAGCTTCATAAAGAGGAGGGCACAGAGCCAGAGAGACATTTTCCCATTTTCAAAGATTGCTGAAACACAGTGGCTGCCTGTAAACCCAAGCAAACAGCAACATAACGGGTCAAGCACTGACATAAGAGAGTTCAACTTACTTTGGTAATCTGACAGTTACAGGCAAATGAGAACGGGGACCATAACAGCCACTCTTAAGCAACTTTTAAACACACAGTGTTTCCTATGGTCACAACACAGAGCAATCCCAGGAACAAGTCCTCTTAGCATATAATGACTGATAAGTCACCCAAAAGACAAAAACCCCAGCACTCTTTTTAAATGCAAAAAAAGATTAAAAAAAAAGGTAATTTGAAATAAATACCTTCTACGAAAGAGGAGAAGACTTGTCAAACTCTCCTGTGTGCATTCTGCTAATTGGACCAACCCACAACCCAAACCACAGAGCATTCAGGCAGGGTCTAATCCCACTGCAAGGAGGCCCCTGTCACACAGTAACCTCCCCCTCTCCATTAAGGTTGGGTTCTGACCAGGAATGGTTGCATCCTTCAGTCTGGTTTCTGGGGATTTACTGTTTTGTTACAGCATTGGATGTGCCACTTCCAGTTTAATGCACTGAATTTCAGGCTGCCCCCAATCATGTGCGCAGCTACTGAGCACAAGTTCTTTCCCCAGGAAGGTTTAAGAGTAGCCCTTAGTGTCATGTTAGTCCCCTGCCTTGAGGAAGAGCAGAGTGAAAAACAAATGCTGCCATAAGCACAAACCCAAAATGTGCTGAGCCACGCAGAACTGCAGTGGAAGTACTGGAGATAAGAGTAACACCCACTGACCTGGTATTTCCAATAGTCAGCAGTGACCAGGAAACAATTGTTTTCCCCCAGTAGATGGACTGTTGCTGAGTTTAGCCTGCAGAGACACCCTGGCAGCACCAGTGAGACTCTTGCTATATAGGTTAGATGCAGTCCACACAATATTGGTTGAGTTACAGAGCTACAAACAGGTTCAGTTCAGTTTAGAGCACAGACCACTCAGATTTACCCTAAATACAGCAGATTAGATATAGGTCATCCTACAGTCAGGTTCCTGCTCTTTGACTTCAGTTAGAATAAGACAAATCTGTCACATGTGAGTCAGCTTCTAAATGCTCTTGGCATGATGGGAGTTTGCATTTATACAGAACTATGTAAATACCAAAAAAGAAACCAAAGATTTGACCTTTGTTTACCCAAGTGAGTCTCAATTGAAAAGGCATGTCAGATTTTAATAGCATTTCTAGGATTGATTCAGCTCTGACAGACCAATTTCCACAAATTGACTGCAAGTACAACACATCTGTACTCAGCAGGAAGCCTATGCAGAGACTGCAGTGGCATCAGGAACCCACAAGTTACACAAAATAAACACTTTGGTGCAAAAGTCTGAACCAGGAGCAAAGCGAACATGACAGAATGCACTGATTTTTTCACCACCTTCTCTCCAGCAAGGAGCCCTCTCCTGCAAACATCTCTACCACGTCTGGCTGTCCCAGGGGAATGCCCAGCCGGTTGGAGAAGGTGCACGAGCAGTGCCAGTCCTCTGACAGCACCATCGATGAGTGCACCCTGCGTGCACAAGCTCATGGGAACCAGTCATCCAGGGGGCCACTGAAACTAGCACTAGCACCGTCAGCACGGGACCAGCACTGGCAGAGATGCCCTATCGCAAAGCTCTGTGTTCCTTTGCTCACATGTAAGCCCAAGACAAATCCTCAACAAGGGCACTTTTACCTTTAGTCACAACTTCATGACCATCTTTTTAATACCTTGGGCAAATATTGACTCGGATCCAACAGACTGAAAATATTTGTTTTGCACCAGATGCAGTGCGTGTGTATCTTTGAAACATTAGCTAAAGGAGTGATTTGGGAAAATAAAAATTCTAGGTGGATGTGTTTACTTTGCAAGGTTGTTGGTGTTGAGCTCAGATCCCAGAAGTGTGTGTGAAGGTTTCCACCACAGGCAGAGAGCCAGCTGTGAGCACTAAGATGCAGAGGCAGCAAAGCTGTGTGCACACACGTGCGTTCTGCCTCTGCACTCACCACATGACAGAGGGAGGGCTGGGGATCACTGGTGAGGACGTTAACGGGTCCATACACTCCCGCTCTGAAGAGACCTGAAAAGGTCTGTGAGGTATAGAAGAAATTACTGAACTTATCACTTCAAGACACATCCTCCAAAGTTCTTGGCATCTAATGTCGGGGCTGCTTTTTGCAAGAACTTGAGCATCGTTTCCCTGGCTCCCAGCTGACATCAGCTTTTGGAAATGATGACACTGTTTCAGGGGAAGGGAAGGTAAATGCCTACTCCTCTCCCTTTTCTCTTGCCCCATCTAACCAGAAAGAGTTCCAGTAAAAAGCACATATCTAAAGCACATATCTATGCAGGGAAACAGCCTTTGTTAGGAGGCTGAAAGCAACAGAGAGGTAGTTTGAGTGGTTTAAGTTGCTTCAGTTTTCAATTCTTGGGACCCTCCCTGCCCCAAGTGCCAATTCCCCATATGGAGGCATCTCCATATCCCCAGTTCCCCAATATCCCACTCTCTCCTACTAAAAATTATCAGTCAGGTGTGGCTTTGGCAGTTGCAGAGCTTGCTTATGGAAACTGGAAAAGAGAGGGAAAACAATACAGGAACTGAAGGAATAGCACTTCAGCACCATTCAGTAATCTATGGATATTCCTTCTGTCCAATATTTTCATTTTGGGAGTTAATTAATTTGGGGGGCCTTTCAGAAGGAACAGGATTGTGAAAAGAGGTTCTTTTCTGCATTTACCAAATAAGCATAGAAGAAAAAAACTACAGAATTTTGTTCAGTATATTTGCAGGAAGAGTCCTAGTGAAATATTTGTTTGCTGGGCAACTCAGTGCCAAACTCAATAGTTAGAAGTTTGTATAGAACAGAATTATTCCTTGGAAACAATGGACTGGAAATTCATAGCAATGCTTTTTGATGTCTCTTAAAATAATCATCTTTGAGTCTGCAGCACATCCCAGGCAGCATTTGAGAAGTACAAGAGTAACATTTTGCTGAGTCTTTTTTCACAAGTGAATCAGATAGACAACAACACCTGACACCTGGGGCTCTCATGCCCTCTGAACAGTCAACAGATTTTGCCCAGAGCAACAAAAATGAGCAAGCCACACACTGATCCACACATACACCTACCTCTAATGCACTGCCTCCTGCCTCACTGGAAATTCAGGGGTATTGGAGTTTTCCTGGTCATGAAGGACCCCTACAGCAGCCAAGACATCCTTTCTTACCTGCAGGGTCTCTGTGAATCTCTGCAGGAAACTAGCCCTGAAAGCTTTACTCAGACACTAAGCTTGCATTAAAATCAATCTAATAACATTTGGGAGCTGTGGGAACATTGCACCCCTCTGAAGCGGAGTTATAGGTTGGTTTCAACGTGATGATCAGTTAAACCAGCAGTAGAAAAGAGATCGAATTTCTGGCCATATGTTTCCTTGAAATATTCCCTTCTGCCATAAGTTCATTACCAGAGGCCAAGACACTTCACAGTAACATACCACAGGTTCAAGGACTAAGGTTATTTTACAGGAACCCTAGAAAGACGCTCTTCTGTACTCATGTTAATGTAGTTAAGCTCAAGCCTCAGTGTCACAGCAGCCAGCATGCAGAACCTCCTAATGCAGTTGTAAATCTAGAAAGGCATTTCTGAGGTTTCACCCTGCCAAGGAAACTCTGTAGATACGTTACAGTCAACATGTCTCATACCTGGAGGTTTCTGAGCCATCATCCCCACCATCAATGCTATGCACACTCCCTCCCCAGCTAATTCTTGACCGTCCAGCACACTCTTAGCTGTGTGTCCAAGTGAGTTCAGCCTAGGTTTCCTTCCTCAGGATCGCAGCATGTAGTTAAGTACTCCATCTCCCAAGTCATATTCAGGTTATATTCCCCCTTCAAGGTGTTTGAGGCATTCCTGTGGAGGAATCAAATCACTCCAGCACCACCTCATGAATCCTTAGCCTGACCTTTCTGCCTACAGCTGCCCAGTGCCTGGACATGCCAGAGGCATTTGCTGCACAGGTTTTCTCTCAAGTATTGTGGTGGAGTTTCCTCCACCTCTTTGTCAACAACTGTTACAACATACAACCAAGCACCACCGTTAGCAAGATGTGCAATTACCCTATTTGAAATTTCTCTTTCAAGTTTATAGGACTGCAAACACACAATGAGTCCCTAGTAGGTCTCTGTATGCTGTTAAACAGAATCTCCCCTGGCCCATGACTTCCTCATACTGATGGCATCTTCCCTGTTCCCCGTACTCCTCTGCCCTGACCAGCTTTTACACAAAGGGGCATTTTAGTTTGGTTTTGTCCTACAGAAGTGAATTTCAGTTCTCAGGGCATCATAAAAAGTTGTTAAGTCAATCTCAGTCACATGAACATGGCTTTGTACAGAGCTAACAATAAAAAGGATCTGTGCAAAGCCCGTTTACTGACAGATGAGGAATTAGGGCCATTTCACACTTTTTAAGTTGACAAAATATTTTGTTATGCTATGAAGAACATGAAGCCTTCTGGAAGCATGGTTGGGTAGCTGCAGTGTCAGTGTGATCAGAAGTTATGGTATATCCCCTGGCTACTATGGGCTGTGCTAAAGGGGCACTTTAGCTTCCTTAGCCCCTAAACCTGATTTCAGTCACCACCCTTTATTGTCAATAAACATAAGAGCACCCCTTTGGAGTAAAGAGATTGAAGTAATAGGAAACATAGGCACAGGCCACATGTGTGTCAGGCTAGGAGTAGGGCTGCATGGTCACAGGCCTGTTCTTGCCATGCACTGGCCTGTCTGGTAGCCCACATATAGGAGCCAGCTCTTAGCAAGGTTGTCTGCTACCAACTCTCACATAGATGTGACAACCCTCTGTCACAGCGTGGGGGGACAGGGAAAACACAAGTCACTGAATCATCCCATAGCAGCAGCAGAGAACAGGCACAGCAATCCCTGCAGCCCAGCTGGAGAAAGATGAGAAGCAGCTTTTTGGGTAGAAAGTGAGGCCTGGTATTTGTTGGCTTCTGTGCCATTCAGGAAAACAAAGTGCAAGGAAACAATTTTTTGGTGGTGGATTTTTTACCTTTTTCCCCCCCTGCTTCAGCACTGCCAGGCCACTCTTGTCAAGAGGCAGTGGTACCACTGTAGAAGATTGATTCACCCACCAGTACTTGTGCTCTCAGGGACCTTCACTGATTGTCAGCTGAATTCCCACCATATAGCTAACCAGGAGCAGGACTGGAAAGAGGGCAATAACATTTACCTAGGAGACTCTCACTACCAGCACCAACAGGCACCCTCGCTGCACACCCATGCTGCACATCTAGTTGTGCTGCTTAACTGTAGCATTTCCCCTGATTAGGCTGAACAGCGGCAGAACCCAACCCAGCTGGTGCAGTTGTCCTTTTGTGTTACTCTTGACTATGTGGGACCCTCAGGATCCAACACCCTTCCTGGGTGAGAACCATGTCTCCTTATGTTTGTGTTTTACATAGAGCATTTTGGCTCTCCACGCACTACTGAAGTCTAAAACACCAGGGTCCTTAACCTTGCCAGAGCATCAGTACAAAGGCAGCAGTAGCCTTCTCCAACATGCAAAGGTTCACAGAAAAAATTACTCAAACAAGATTTAAGCAACCGAACATGCAGAGGAACAAAACAGACATCCAAATGGCAAGTGGAAAGAGCTACAGTTAAAAAACAAACCACAGCAGTCTCAAAAGAGAGAAGTAACAGTCAAATATCTCCCCTTCTGAAATTATCTGGTGCCCAGCAGTTTGAGGCACTTCACACTTAAGCAGGCACGTGCTCTTCCATGGCCCCATGTCTGGCTGGAGTCCTGCTGTGAGCGGTGTGAAAGGTTTCAGACAAAGGAATTCAGAATTTAGGGAAGAGTAAGATAGGACACAGCTTACCCCACTTGCATAAAACCCCTTCCTTCCAGAAATGCAACCGTTCTTTTCCATCCTGCAAGGGTCTGTGATGCAACTTGGGCTGGGGAAACTGGGACGGAAGCACCCACTGGAACATCGCCCCCCTTGCCTGGAATGAAGGGAGAGGTGGCAAACAGCCTCACCACCTCAAGTGGCCACAGAAATCAATCTGAAGATTGCCAAACCCCCATAGGAAACAGCAGCAGTGAGCCCTGCCAGAGCCAGGCCTGGCTGACAAATGGGCAGGGGGAGAGCGAGGCTGCCCGGCCCAGTGGAGGAGCTCACAAGCAAAACGCCTCAGCCATGGGGGAAACGTCACACAGGAGGGAGAGGGACACTCTTCTCAATTGCCATTAATGTTAATTTAGGCTACTGAAAACACAAATAATTCCAAAACCAACTGACAGCAGATATATAGAGTACACACTAAAGCTCAGCAAAGGTCAGGCCCCTGCAGCACAAAGCCCAGCACAAGCACACAGGAAGACCCAGCTCTCAGAGCTCAAGGCGACAGCACCCTGACTCACACTCACTATTACTCAGTGCAAGCAAGAGCATCCTGGTCCAGCGGGTCTGAACTCGCCGGCTGCAGGTTTGCAATAAAAGATGTCTTCACCCACAACCATTATTTCTGCAGCGGCTCAGACAGTTGAACAGCTACATAATGAGCATCAAGACCATTTTTCACCCCTTCCCTTTTTGGGAGCTGGTCTCACCCTCCTGCCTGCCTATCCATACTGCTGTGTTTCAGAGAGGCAAAAGGCAACAGGAGAAGCAGACCTGACCATTTGTGAAATTGGGAATTTAGAGTGTAAGTTAATTGCTAGAAGCAGCCCCTGGAAGCAATTTAGACCAAGTAAATGTCTATTCTCTTCTGGCTTACCACATAATGAAATACAATTAATTTGTTGTGGCTCTTAACTGCAATACACAACTTTCCTATATGAAACACTGAAAACTTATTTTTGCCTCTTTTCTTTTCTGATAAGTGTATTCTTTTGAACTCTGGGACTTAGTTTCCTGTCTCTTGCTTGCATTGATTTTCCCCTTTGAACTCATCCGTTGAGCCTATCAGTGAGTTTTGGGAATGTATTATTCATAGGGGGAAAAAAAAAAGAAAGTGTAAAACATAAGTTTTGTGTCATACTGGCCTGTCTGTCACCTCAGAGGATTACAGTTTCCCTTTAATGCCAGCTGGCTCTATTACAGTAACTAAATAAATGGAATATCTTGGCCATTTTAAACATCTCCTGTGCTGCACTCCTGCCCAGCCACCTCTGACATGCACGCCAAGGAGGGAGCTGGCAGCACAAGCCAACAGCTGAGGTGCTTTTTGGGCTGCTTGAGCAGAGGACCCCAGCATTGCAGCATGAAATGTTGCCAGTGCCTTGGCAAGCTGGGCCTGGGCAAGCTGGGGTGGATGTACTCCATGCATGGTAGTATCCAGCTGGCTGGCAGATCACACGTGTGTCAGAAAGTTGGCTGGATGGTTTTAAAGAAGAAAATCTTTTCAATAGCTGTTATATTATTTTCTTTCTAGGTTAGTCTTATTCAGTATTCTTTTATGACATCTCTACTAAAAAAACGCAAAAAACATGCAGATGAGAAGCAGCAAATAAAAGTGGTTTGCTTTCATCTGATTTAAAAGATTTATCACATGCTCCAGGTTAATCTGTTAGGCAACATTATTCCAACAAGGTGTGGCCAGCACTTTTATAATGTATGAAACACTACTTTCAGATTTATGTGCTCTCTCTCTTTATAGTCCATATGTTGTGGATATCACAAACTGGTGTGACACAGACTCTGGAAATTTTCTGAGACTCCTGTATTGTTTTTTTGTTTTGTTTTCTTTCCCCAGTAGGGAAGTCAAAGACACAACTAGATACCCATATCCAATGTACATTCAGATCTGTCTGCAGCTTCAGATGCACAAATATCTTCTCAAATCTGATTCCATCATTTTACACACCTTATAATGCATTACAGATGTTTTCATGCCTTAAATCTATTTAGAGTGCTTTATTACTCGGAGGAAAAAATACTGGAAACTTCCACTATCCTACTGACAATTTAAAAAAAATTACCCTTGGCATTCTCAGCAGCCACTTCCACTGCAGGTGAAAACAGACATACAGGATGTGGCTTGGCAATGGAGTGAGGTCGAGGATTCAGCAGGGAAAATCTCTGGAATTTTGACTCTGAGCAAGCATCTAATAAGGTCTCTGCTAGAGAAGCACTCCATTGACTTACATGCATATTTCAGTGCTTTTCTAAATCACAATTCACCCAAAGGACAGTATGCTGACCTATGTTTCACTATTAAGTTTAGAGTAGGACCCAAATCTTATATAGTAAAGGCAAAATCCATTCCTGATGTGAACTGGGGTAATGCTGGAGATGAATTTGACACAACTGACCTGTTTGGTTTTTCTCTCTTAAGGATGGAAAATGCAGAGACTTGAGGAGCACACCTTTGTCAACATGCAAGAGCAGCACAGCTTGCAAATAGAGTTGCACGAGTCTTGCAATCTTTCACCCAGGGCTTATTCTAAAAAAACTCTTCCTCCCCCCCATCAACTGTAACAAAAGTTTTGCTTGAGGAAGGAGCAAGACCCAGAAGAGCTGCTCTCTCACTTGTGTTGCAATATCCAATCTGAGTGTTACTATCAGCTTTTGAAAACTGACTATATAGAAAACACAGATGATGTTTGCATATTTTAATTTTAAACATCTCTGCTTGGCATAAGGATGGAACCTAATAAGTTGCTTTGTTTCTGCCTCATGAATTAATTCACCTTGCTAACTGATTTGGATAAAGCATTTTGATTCCAACTACTAAATTTGTTTTCCGGGCAGGCAAAACAACTTTTGGAAGCAAAGTAACAAGTTCATTAGCTTGCCAGGAGAAGTACTTTTATAATATCTTTAAGGAATAGATCTTTTCTTTTTATAACCCACTTGTTCCACCCATGTCTTCTACATCAATCAGATAAATTCACCTTGTTTTTCAATGCCCTGAATTCTGATAGCTCTGCACACTTGATAGGTAATTTAATCATTGTTGGCGTGGATGAACACAAGCTCAAATTAGCTTCTGAAAGGCTTAGTCGCCCTGTAGATAGCTCTGCCTTTCCACTTTTATGCAGGAACTGAGCTTCACCAACTGGTTAGCTAGAGGTGTCATTAAAAATTTACAGAAAGAAACAAAGGTGTGCTCCAGCGTCTCTCCTTACCCTTTCTACTGTTACTCTGGCAAACAAAAGGTATGGAACCTGCTTCATGAATGTAATGTAATATGCATAATGCATTTTTAATGGCACGCAGTAATAACATTGAGAGAGATATTTCCAATCTTCAGACTTGCACTGCAGCCTCTCAGTAGCCTGTTCTGATTCTCCCCAGATAAATCTTCTTTTCTTCATTTCAATTCCCCACCTTAAAGCTATGTCTTTTCTCCACAGGTAGCTGCATTTTACCTAAGCCAGCAGCTGGTACTCCTGCAAGAGGGGCTGGGGAGGTGGGAACACCTTCCCATGCAGCCACACATGGACATTTGGGGGCAGCTTGGGCCTGAGCAGCAGCCCAGCACTGGTCCCCTGAGACACACCAGTGAACTGCAACACGCTCTGGCAGGAGACACACTTGAACCAATAAAAACACCTGAGTTTCTTCCCATAAAAAACATTCTCACCACCTGGGCTGTGTCCACACTGCCTCCCCGGCTGCCCACCCCAGACAGCAGGGCAGCACTAGGCTCAAACCACACTAGTAGCCCTGTTGGAAATGGGACACTCCAGGGGAACAGGCACACATTGCTACTATCATCATAAAGGCAAATGCCAGCAACTGAGCCTGCTCAGGGTCTGCTGGAGTGAGACCTGCTCAGAGGGAGGGAGGAAGGCTGTGCCCAGCAGGAAAGGCCCTCCTGAGGGCAGAGGGGCTGGCACCCAGGCCACCCCATGCCCAGAACCCCTGGCCAGCACTCAACTCCATCCACACCACCCCTTTCCCTGTAAAATAAATACTGAGCATAACTCTGGGACACCCCAAGCCTACCTGTGCCACCTGATGAGCTGCTCCTTGGAGTCTCCCCTGGCCCGGGCAGGGCCCAGGACATCACAGGTCCTCCCCATCAACACTTAGTGTCCTACACTGACCTTCTGCATTAATTAATCCAGCATAATGGGCCTCATGTGTGGTCATCAGAGCACCTGGCACCTTCTGTGGTGCCTGTGCCACAGCCTCTCTCACTCACTGCTGGGCTGTTCAGTAAGAGCTCGGTGTGTGGGCAGCCCTGCCTGGCAGCAAAGCCCTGCCCAAGGGGGTTTGCCCTGTGGGGATTCGCTTCAGCCATAGCCTGCGATGGCGACCTGTGGGGAAGCAGCTGAGGTTCTCAGGGGTGGCAGAAAGCAGAAACACAGAGGGACCTGGGTGCCACCATGGCAGGCAGAGCGCCACGGCCCTCAGGTGGGAAGGGTGCTGCAGGGCTGGGCCAGCAGGGCACAGGGGCCTCTGCTCACTGGGTTTATCCAAAATAAAAGTACAAAGCTGAAAACAAGAGTATATACCCATGTGGGCACAAGATTACATGCACATATAAAAGCCTAGGCTGCCATGCTGTGCTCTGCTGGGAAAAGGACAAGGGAGCCCTCCATCCTCCTCCTGCTTCCCTTTTGTATGGGCTGCAACTGCCAGATGGAGCCCGCCCTGCTGACAAGGCAGGCAGGCAAAAGGCAACGCTCTGAGTCCCAACAGGCTTAAGTATAAATGATGCACCTGCTGCTCAGGTGTCCCTGCAAACTCCCAGGCACAGACATTTAATCTTGTGGGGGGACATTCAAGTTTCTCCTGGGCTAAGCAGAGACTTCTGGCAGTCTACACTTCCAAAGCAGACACTTAAAACCACTGTTTCTCCTCTAAACCCTTTCATGCTGATAGCACTAGGCCCAGTATACCCCAGTCTTCAAAAGTGTAAATGTTTAACTGAAATCAGTGGGAGCTGGACAAATATATATGGCAGTGGTGTTCTCCAATCACTACAGACCTTGTGCAAATTCTGCTGTGCCTACATTCTGTCCTCAGATTCTGCATTCCTAACAATCTCTGTATTGTTGTAATGGCTGACATTCACAAATGTGCTTAAGTTAGATATTAAATAAAAATCACTCTGGACCATCCTCAATACTTTATTAACTTAAAACATTGTTCCAATAAATATGTGCCAAGAAACATAAGACACTCTGTAAAATCTAAATAAGAACATTTACAAACCTGTCAACAAAGTAAAAACAGCTTTTTTTTTTAACTGAGGTACATGCAGGGTTGTTTAAGGCAAATTAAGTCAATTATACTTTTATAATAATTCCTGCCCACCTCAGAAAGTTTCCCTCTAAAAATTAAAAAAACAAAACCAAATATACAAATGACGCTATTGAGTAGCTATTTTCCAGTTATTAGAACAAGCCCAGAGTGCAGAAGCCTGTAATGGTTCTGGACAGAAAGTCTGTGCCTTCCTTGTGCTCCTGTCTTTCTCAGGCAGGATCACTTGTCGGATTGGTTTCTAGTTCTAAGGCATAATTCTGTGCTTTGGCTTTTCCAGTGGTCTTTTCACAAACTTCCTTCTCCCCACAGGATGTAGGAAGAGGTAACCCCCCCCATACCTCAAACACTCAGGCAGTCAGGCCTTGCACGGACAGAGAGACAGTTCTGGGAGGATAAAAAGGGCCTCTCTATAACTGATAATGCAGCTCCTGATTTGCACCAGAACAAGTGAGAGCAGACTCAGACCCAAACTGGTACCTTTGCTTAAAAACCAGCAAGATGTCAAACTGCACAGTCCTGAAAGGAAACCATCCAAGAGTGAACCCATTCAGCACTGGACTTAACCAAGGCAAGTGCTGATGGCTCTCTGTCATTGCACCATGTAAACACTGTTATACCCATGTTTTCCTGCAAGGTGATTCAAGCTACTGAAAACTTGAAGGGGTTCATCATGGCCATGGGAGAAGTATTTTCCACCTTACAGACATTTGGTAGCTTATCCATCTTTGGAATATCAAGGCTTCATATCTAAAAGACTTATTTTCCAGTGTTATTTCAGAGACAAAGAGGAGAAAAGAAAGAGAAAAATGCCAGCCTTTAATTTCTACTTTCAGTCATTCAGGTTGAGCTGTCAATGCATGGCTCTGTTCTCTTCTTTCCTCTTCAAGCTCTGTTCAGAAAGATAATGCCAGGGTTTGTGTTCAGGAAATGGCTTGGGTCCAGCAAGGAAGCCAAGGGAGTCTGTTCTCATAGTGTTGTAGGCTTTCCGTATTGCAGATGAGGCTCATTTCAGGCCATGCTGTGTCTCCCGGTGTCTCCGTAAATCCACCTTTCGTTGGAAGCCTTTGCCACACAGATCACAGCCAAAGGGCTTGAAGCCTGTGTGCTTCCGACTGTGGGTGATGAGGTTGGAGCTCTGACTAAAGGCTTTTCCACACACCTGGCACTTGTGAGGCTTCTCACCTGCAAGTAGAAGGTGGGAAAATGAAAGAGGGTGTGAAAGAGGCATCATGCTGCTTACATGGGACCACAGCGAACAGCAAATGCACACTGGGCCTTACAGCTTATTAAACAGATTCCTGTGTGATTACCTAAGAAGTCATTCTTACAAAAAACATGCAGTTGGGAGCCTCAAAGCATTAGTTGAGCCTGCACTACAGCTGAGCAGGTCTGGACTTGAATGCACGTCCATCCTGGGAGCAGTCTGAAGCACAGAGTGCTCTCAGGATACCACACTTTGTGAACATATTTGGCTGCATGGGCTCTGTCCAATTTAAACTGGCTTTGTGCCCTAGAAACGTGAGGAACTCCTTGAAAAGTGATGAATGCATGACATGGATTACTGTACCATCAGCATAGGGGCAGGGGGAATAGGTAGGTGGAGGTTGTTAAGATCAACCCAGTGAGCTGGGATCTGTCCCCAAGGGAGGTATTAGGACCATTCAGTTGAGCCCTGAAGGGCAGGGTTTATCCAAACATCTGTTCTTCTCTCTGTTCTCCACACTGAAATGCTATCAGTCACAGCCTTGAAGTTCTCCTGAAGGCAAATAATGTAAATGAGAATAAATGCAGCCTCTGAAACTTCTACAGAGCACTCAGTGGCAAAACTCCACTGGTCTCCATGGGAGCAGGATCTCAGTGTGTTTTCATAGTGTTTATTATCAAATAACGAATAAAAGGGAACCCAACCACAATACCAAGTCAGATTTTCAGAGTGGCTTTGCACCTGCAGAGCCCACTGACTTCAGCTGGAGCAACAAACTCTCTGGATGTTTGAAGATCAGATTCTTAGAATCGTAAAATAATACAAAATTTGCTGAAGTCTCAGTTCACAAGTATATGCTGCATATGAACGGAATCCCTGATTCAGTTAAGGACCTGGTTTTATAGCAGTTTAAAAGCCCAGGCACAGTTTCTGATCTCACAACAAAATAATGGGTTTGACTGATTCAGAATTTGGCTGAAATTCTACTTAATCAAGTCTCATTTGAAAAAGTTATTATGGAAATACTTGTGTTACTTCTAAATAGTTCATTTTCATCCAGCAACCATCTAGTGGAAAATCTTTATAAGTAACATTTATTGTTCACTGCTTATCACGTAGAAAAGTCACAGTCAAGCAGCACCATATATAGTGCCATCTTTCTACATATTTGCCATTTTTAGGCTTCACTCTTGATATCTGCTAGTGGACACATCAGGAAAAAGGATTTTTGTCATCTGAACCTTGGGTTTGGCCAGTAAAGCTATTATTTCATGTCTACAAATTCTTCCATATCTCACACATCATTCATTTCCCTCTACTTTAAGTGAACGGTGCAGGTCTGAAAGGCAAGATTTTCTTTTAATGATTTCTGATAAACCTGCCTTCTCACTGAATGACATTTTTAAAACAATTTCCTTTGGTGATTCACCTGCACTTTATTAGTTTCCATGTTTATTACTAACAGTGAAACTTGAGAACTCTGCACCTCTCCTTCCATTTTGTATCAAACTGCAGCCATTTCTCAGAAAGTCCGGGTGGAAGTGCAATCTCTGAACAAATATTTAGACTAAGAGCTGGATCCTCAGCCCTCCAGTTTAGTGTTTGATCTAGAGGAGGAGACTCCTGTTGCTCCTATTGTAAATTGGTAGATCCTGCAAAAAGCAATGCTGCAATCAAATTCATCTGTCATTTTCCAGGGACCTCAGCTGTAAATCAAGGCTACACGAATATAATACTCTACAAATCATCTTACACAAAAGCCCTTTGAATAAACATTGGTGGATCCTATTAAGAGAACACCGATTGGATTGCTAGGATTTGGGTTGTTTTGCAGCTGCTGTTCAGTAAACCACATTCAAATCACCCTCCTTTACCCAAGTACAGCTCAGATAGCATGAATAGCAGCGGGGCAGTGAGAAGCACCGGGAGATGTGTGTGTACTGTCCCAGCTGAGTAGGAATGGATTGCTGCAGAGAAACCTCTGCCTTCGTGTTGGGGCTGAATACCAGCAGCTGCAGGGCTGACCTGTGTGAATGAAGGTGTGTTTCTTCATATCAGATTTCTGGTGGAATCGCTTCCCACAGTACTGGCACGGATAGGGTCGGGTGTCCGAGTGGATAAGCAGGTGGGTCGACAGAGTAGAAGATCTCTTAAAACTCTTGCCACAGATCTTACAATCAAAGCTGCGTTCCTGCAGAGAGATGAGCACAAACACACACATTACACCACAACAATGATCCCATCAGCAACAAACTACCCAGCAGCACATCAGTGTTGTCCCTTCTGCCTTAGCAAGCACTTACACTTCTCTAGAGAGCTAAACTGGCCTTCAGAGACACTAACACTGGCCTGATAGCACCACATGATAAAAAAGATAATGAATCCCCTCCCAGTGCTGTGCACTGCTCCTCAAAAAATTTAATTGAACAGCTCTTCCTGCTGGCAGGAATAGCCAGGGGGCAGCCCTGATGGACCAGGCAGTCTGCCTGCACAATTTAACAGGGGCCCGAGACTCTACTGGGAAGCCAAACAGCTGCAGCGCTGTTCAGAGGCCACCTCTTCACTGTACACAGGAAAGTGGGTGCTAAGGTCTGCCTGGCTCTCCTGGGAAATCCCTGTGGCAGACTGAGTTCTGCTGGCAGGGTAACAGCTAACTGCTTATCTGTAGTTCCCTTAAAATTCAAGTGAAAGGTATGTAGAGCACCTGGGAAAAACAGCTTTTCAGGTTATTACTTTAACATATAAAAACAAATGCTTTAAGATCTTATGTCTCTCACCTCTCCCTCACACACTCCTTCCTCTCCACCACAAATCATCTCTTCTTTTCATCCCTTAACCTCCATTGCACCTTCCTCTTCCTTCTATGCTTTCACACAATCACCTTTATTTGGCTTTTAGTGCACTCTCCCTGAAATGCTGTCCTCTCCATAGACACAGTATGCAGTGTGCTCTTTTCACCATTGTTTAATGGATGATGAGATATCTTCCCTCATTGTGTGCTCTGCTGGTGGCACACTCATGAAATTATAAATAAAACAGTTTGCAAAAAAACATTGCTGTAACTCTATCCACTAAAAGCCAGTCTGAAGAAGGAAGATTTGCCAAGTCAAGTGGGTGGGGAAGGGGAAATATGGCACAGTATCAGCAGGTGGAAAATGTTACAAGTCCTCCTACCAAAATTAACTACCATATTCTTCTGGGGTGTGACTCAGAGTGTGTTGAGACGGGTAAAGTCTGTGCTCTATACCTGACTGGTCATTCAGATGTTCCCTTCACAGACACACAGACTACAAACAAGGAAAGACTCACTGCTCTGGGGGAAGGAGGAGAAAGAATGAGGAGAATTGCATCCAAAGAAATCACAGTGAGTTGCTTTAGCTGTTAAAGAGAAGTCTACATCTGCATTACAATTTCCAGCTCTGAGAGTGAAAATCTGTTACCTCTGGAGTGCCAAGAGTGCCCATTGCTTAACAGGGATGCATGCAAGGTCTGAGGAATGGAAACAAAGCCTGTGTTCTTTAATTTGTTGATTAGCTCCTTTGCTCACTAGCTGCCCACCCTTTCCTCTGCTTGTCACATATTCTTCACCTACAACTGCCCAACTGCAGCCCTACCATGTTCTCTTCCCCTCCTCAGTTTAGATTCCCAACTCTTGCCCTGCAATTGCCTTCCTGCCCTCCCCAGCCAGCTGAATAAGGCAGCTGGCCCTGGCTCCCAGACCTTCATCCTGGCAGCCTGCCCTGCTCTCACCTGCGAGTGCACGGCCTTGTGCTGCTCCAGGCTGACTGCATGGCCGAAGGTCTTGCCACACATGTCACAGGCAAAGGGCCTCGTGCCACTGTGTGAGCGGCGCACATGCACCTCAAGGCCGTGCGGTGTGGAGAAAACCTGAGGGAGGAGAGTACACAGGGTCAGGTTCACCAGGGAGAAGGGTCTGGGGAAGAGTCATAACCAGTGTGGGAGAAAGGGACCCCTACCTTGCTGCACTTAACACACTTGTAAGAGCCAGTGCTGATGAGCAATGGGCGGCACAAGAGGTCTGACTCCACTTTGATGCCACCTGGCCCCTTCTCCTGCTGCAGCCCAGGCTGTGTTTCGGCATAGAGTCCAGGAGCTGCTGCCGGCGAGCGCTCAAACAGCCCCGTGCCCGGGGAGCTGAAGTCACCATACAGTCCAAGGGAAGAGCCACACTCAGCGCCATACAGGGCAGGCTCAGAGCCTCGGTCGCAGAAGAGCCCCAGCGTTGAGGTTCGCTCCAGCGTTGGGCAGGGCCTGTAGCTTTGCACAAGGTGCCTCAGCTCAGAGCCACCCAGGCTGTTCCACATGTACGGTTTGAAGGGCACCGAGAAAGGGGGCGCTTCATCTAGGGATGGACACACAGATCTCTCCGAGGCTGTGGAAACACAAGGGCATGGGAATTAGCGTGCTTCACAATCCAGACACTATCACGGGGCAGAACAGTCTCAGCACTCAGACTTATGCCCAGAGGCAGACCCCTGTACTGCACACTGAAGCTGCCCTTTCATCTCTCATGGGAGGACATTTTACATTGCACATTAGGGGCTGAGCATCCAGTACTACCTACTTACTGGATGTCCCAGCCAAATTACTTAAAGCAGACATCAATTTTTTCTGTCTCAATCTCTGGGTGTCCAGGTGTATACACACTGATCTGACTGTGCAAACAATCTAAACAACTCAGTCTGCAACTTCCTACAGTTTTATCTGCAACTTCTCAGAAACATGTATCTACTATGTCCCAAGATGGACATCAAAGCTCGCAGTCCATGTTTAAGCTCTGACAGAGATTCTACACATCCATATAGCAAATATGGCATTACAGAGGTGCCAGACACAGCAAATACGTACCAAGATTTACCTGTTCAACAAAAGTAGCTTGTTGCACAATTTAATGTCCCAATCTAGTCTCTCAACTTCATGCCACAACTGACCATAACTATACTACAACATAACTGAAATAAATAACAGCTTCTGAGGTGCCTGCATAATATGCCACACTTTTTCAGAAAAAAAAATCCTGAACAACTAAAATCAATCCTCATCTGAAAAACAATCATGATTGTTTCAGATTGCTCTGAGGTTCTCCATGTGAAGAAATTGAGTCCACCCACAACACAGAGCTTTGTAAAGTCATCAGTATAAGCCACATTAAAAACTGAAGACACAATTAACATTTTCCTACCAGTGATAATCAAAGCAAACTTCCACCAGGACAAGCTTAGATGGCTTTAGTTGACTCTAACAGGCTCACCTTGGGCAATGGCATCTGATCAAGAAACTGGGCACTACAATATCAATCATACTTGGGGGCCAATAGCAGAGTCTGATATAATGGCAGGAGCACAGCCTTTCAGATGAGGCACAAATGCTCAGGAAGCCTTGCATGGATGAAAGCACAGTTGGGCACGGAGCATGATGTACCAGACCCCAACCATGTCTGCCAGAGATGCTGATTAATGGCTGAGGTGCACTGCTTTCACTTCTCATCACAACACACAGCAGCATTGGGAGAGTCAAATCTCTCCACTGGACAAATGTTTTAGTGAACCAAGGAAAAGATGAATCAGTTAACTGCTGAAACACCAATGCCTTCATAGAGATATTGGCACTGCTTACAACTTGGGCTTCCAGATTAACGCCTCTTAACCAAAATCTTGTCCACCCACAATTGCTCTCCTACTTTTTCTCCCTCCTGTCAGCTTCACAGCTCCCATGGCCTTCTCAGCCTTCGGTAAAACAAAATAAGCAGGGGTGGACTAGGGAAGGAAGAAATGATGTGTTAGGCTATCCATCTGAATAGGCAAATGGTCACTGAGAGGTTACAGAAGGGAGTGAGAAATCAGGTGAAAACTGAGCTTTGAATGACATGATTGTTTCCTATCTTTTACGTAATTTCAGACGTTAACAGTCTCAAATTCTTCCATTGAAATTAGCAGTCTTTTGGTTGGATATATATGCACACATACCAACTGGGACATTTGAACAGAGCAATGAAATCAAATTAGCTGACATGGTGCTGAGCATGATTTTTCCTGTTCTGCGCTGACTGCAAAGTTGTGGTCAGTGTCACATCATCTATCTTGTGTCTTTGCAACCAGTTTCAGTGTTGCCATCTCTTACAATTTTACCACAAAATTAAAAACTATTTTAAAGTCCCAGCTCTTAAAACTGCATGATTTCATCAGGCCTTCAGCTTTTTTGTTTGCTTGTTCTTGTTTTAACCTTCCCCCCTCCCCTTAAAGCCAACTTCTAGTCCAAACATTAAAGAAAAGTATGAAAACATAAACCCTCAATTTTTCAACACTAGAACCAAATATCCATAAGGTATTACTTACAATCTTGATTTCTAAGCCAGCTCATCGAGTGAGAGGAGAGGGAAGGCTGACCTGATTTTTGAGCCCTTGGAATTGGCAATACAGTACACGGTGAACACTGCACCACAGATCAGTTTGCGTGCAATGTTCCTTCCATCACCTCGCATGCTTTGGAGCCCTCTCAAGCACAAGTGCAGGGGAGTCATTCATGTTATACTCAAGCCATCCAAGCCCTGTACCCAGTGTAAAAGCAACCTCCAAACCCTGCTCTGCCACACTGCAAGGTACTTCTGTGTCTGCCTCTCCTCCACTCCACAGCATCTAGGGGGGAGCAGGGAGGGAGACAAAGATTCTCCCTCATTTTCCTAGAAATTCTGTGCAACCTTTATATAGACTACTTCTGGGAGAAAAAAAAAATCAATATTCTTTCTTGAAGGCAAGATAAACTCAACCTTAAATGGCTGATATGCATAGCAAAGAAAGATTCAAGTGTCCTCTTAAACAGAGCACAAAACACCACTTTCTGCCCATTATACCCAGTACAAGTCTCCTTTCAAGACTGGAACATCAAGAGACTCATCAGGACTTACTAATACACTGCTGCAGGAACTCCCATGCACCTTCTGTATATGCAAACTCGTGTGATTAGAGATACACACAGAAAGTGAGGTTAAATAGCAAAGTGATTTGCACTAATGGAGTCAACAGTGTATTAGAGAGTTAAAAGGTAGTGTGTCTATATGCTGTATGCCCACCTAGATCAGCAGCACAGCACTCAAAACCAAAAGTGAAATAAGGATTTCACTGCACACTGAAGTGCAACCTGCACCTATATTCAGAGATAAGGGGGTCATCGTACTGCTCACCATGCCTGCTCTGAGCATTACTTAGAATCATCATTTCTCATCTGCTCTACCTGGCAAAACACAAAAACTGTGCCTCATCCAAACACAATCACAGGAATACAGTCTCTCACCAGGGCATCTTAGAGAAGTGACCTAGACACAAATTCCAGCTTTGCACTGAATTTGACAAAGCAGCTGGAAGGCAGAGGGCTTTGGGGGGAGCTGAGGGAGGAAGCCTAACTATCTAATCCTGCTGCCACTGTCTTCATCATTAACATAACAGCACCTGTCTCAATGCACTGAGATTCATTTAATAAAGTTCTTACACTTCCTGGGACTTCCTTACCTTCCCGATCCTCCTATGAATGGGATCAGACAATCCCTGAACCACACCCCCCTACAATTCAAAAAATCTTGATCTGGGGATGTCACCTGCATTTTGCAAAGCTATTTTCCCGGGATAGCTGGATGATTGGCTGGGAGCTAGTGAATCCCACTGTCAGAGAAGAAATGAGTGGAGAAGAAGAAAAGGCAGAGTAGACCTGGTAAATACCTGCTTCATTTTACATCTGCCTTTATACAACACGTGAAAACGGTCTGTTTCCTGTGCAGAAATTGTAATTATTTGGGAAAGGAGAAGCAGGACAAATTCATTAGAAAAAAAATTACCCACGTGGCTACACTTTGTGCAGAAATATTATCAGAAGAGAGACTGTTGCATTGTTGCATTTGGTCTGGTCTGTCATTTGCACAGACTGAAACTGTCCTGTGGCTGGCTGTGATGATGCTGGGCAGCATTTTGAATGTTCCTTCAAAGGGGCTTAGGACTCTTAAAAGAAGATGAGGCTTTAAAAATGCAAACCCACATGATTACAATCAGGCACTGATATGTGAGGACACTATAAAGACAAAGTAGGAAAACCCGGTGGCAAACCAGGACTAAGTATTCGTTTGCTGGTGTCTGCTGTCACTTGATAAACCTAACACAATCTCTCCTTCATCGAGACAGAAATTGTTCTTTTTTCCAGCTGTCACTTTTTAATCGAAGCAATAAAAAATAGTTTTATATGTGCACGTATTTTTGTTATAAAATGACACCACTGTATTTTTAAACGAGATAAGTATTTGCGCCAGGCTGGGGACAGAATTTCCCACTGCTTCAACCACATCAAAGGCAGGACGAGGGAGCCAGAGACAGGCACTACAGCCATAAGTGTGAGTTTCCTGGATTTGGGGTGTTTAAATCTGACCATCATTATTTTCCTCTGGTTTTTACAAATGCGTTTATGGAAAAGAAAAATAAACAAACAAAAAACCCCAATCCAAAAAAAACCACCAAAAGAGAGAGGGGCGGGAAGAGAGAGAGAGACAGATCCTTTTTATAGGCAAGAGTCAAGAAATAACGTGAAAGGGTATTGGGGAAGATGTCTACCAGGTAGTAAAAAACACAAAATCAACGTTGTTTGCTACGGGTACGTAGACTGCCTAGCAGAAATTTGTACTGTCTTAAAAAACTTAAAAGGTCCGTATAGGCAGGACCCTGTAGGAAAATGCCGGGACCCTTAAAAACATAACCGACCTGCTTTTAACAATTAATCACGAACAAAAAAATCAACACCCGATGTCATGACAACTTTTCTACAGCCTGCTGAAGGAGCAGCGGGACACGGGCTGGGAAAGCAAGCCGAAAGATGTAACCCGAAAACGAGTGGAAGGAACAGATTCTGGCAAATCTGTGGGGGGAAGAAAATAATAATAAAAAAGAGACAGGCAAATATGTCCCTTGTAGTCGTTTTCGGCGGCGGCCACCAACCACGAAATACATGCTGCACTGCCCCACGGCACGGACGCTGACATGCAGCCGGACCCCCGCTGGGCGATGCTCGCCCCGGTCCTACCTGGAGAGACGGAGGGCGAGGGAGGTCTCCAGAAATCCTCGAACTCAGACACCCTGTCACAGACGCTGCCCTCGCAACTGGGCACTGACTCGGAGGTGCCATCGGCAGCCTCGGTAAGGTGGGATTCCGGGGAGAAGCGCCCTTGGGAAGTCTCCGGATCGGGTGGGGCAGTGCGGCACAGCTCCGTGTCCTCGGGGATCTTGCTGTCTGCAGGGCAAAGGGGGCGAGGGGGCTCATCAGCGCGGGTCCATGGTGGGAGCCAGCCACCTCCCGCGGCGGTCTCGCTCCCACCAAGGTTTCATGTCGGACGCTCTAAAACCCCGCATCGGCCCCTCCGGCGTCCCGCGGGGGCTGCACAGGACCGGCCGGTGCCGTGAGCAGCGGGGTGATGCGGGGCAGGCGGGCAGACTCCTACCTGCACAGATCTGGGCTAGCACCGTCTCCAGCCGCACGCTGTAGTCCTCGTCGGCGGAGCGGGGCTGGTGGTAGCTGTGCGCTTTCTTGCTCTTCACTAGGAAGGACCTCGGCATGGTGGGGTGCTGCCACGGCCGGCACGGCCGCACTCCCTCTCCAGGCGCCGGGCGCGGCGGCGAGTGTCACCCCCGAGTCTCCTGCGGGGCGGCGGCGAGGAGGCGACCTGCG